>NC_134834.1:23105890-23406065 GCF_004210375.1 Tachypleus tridentatus
CAGATTCTACTATACTGCTCATAGAATCAAAGTTAAGAATGTTATTACAGAGTCCATCAGATTCTACTATACTGCTCATAGAATCAAAGTTAAGAATGTTATTACAGAGTCCATCAGATTCTACTATACTGCTCATAGAATCAAAGTTAAGAATGTTATTACAGAGTCCATCAGATTCTACTATACTGATCATAGAATCAAAGTTAAGAATGTTATTACAGAGTCCATCAGATTCTACTATACTGATCATAGAATCAAAGTTAAGAATGTTATTACAGAGTCCATCAGATTCTACTATACTGATCATAGAATCAAAGTTAAGAATGTTATTACAGAGTCCATCAGATTCTACTATACTGATCATAGAATCAAAGTTAAGAATGTTATTACAGAGTCCATCAGATTCTACTATACTGATCATAGAATCAAAGTTAAGAATGTTATTACAGAGTCCATCATATTCTACTATACTGATCATAGAATCAAAGTTAAGAATGTTATTACAGAGTCCATCAGATTCTACTATACTGATCATAGAATCAAAGTTAAGAATGTTATTACATAGTCCATCAGTTTCTATACTATACAAAGTTAAGAATGTTATTACAGAGTCCATCAGATTCTACTATATCATAGAATCAAAGTTAAGAATGTTATTACAGAGTCCATCAGATTCTACTATACTGATCATAGAATCAAAGTTAAGAATGTTATTACAGAGTCCATCAGATTCTACTATACTGATCATAGAATCAAAGTTAAGAATGTTATTACAGAGTCCATCAGATTCTACTATACTGATCATAGAATCAAAGTTAAGAATGTTATTACAGAGTCCATCAGATTCTACTATACTGATCATAGAATCAAAGTTAAGAATGTTATTACAGAGTCCATCAGATTCTACTATACTGATCATAGAATCAAAGTTAAGAATGTTATTACAGAGTCCATCAGATTCTACTATACTGATCATAGAATCAAAGTTAAGAATGTTATTACAGAGTCCATCAGATTCTACTATACTGATCATAGAATCAAAGTTAAGAATGTTATTACAGAGTCCATCAGATTCTACTACTGATCATAGAATCAAAGTTAAGAATGTTATTACAGAGTCCATCAGATTCTACTATACTGATCATAGAATCAAAGTTAAGAATGTTATTACAGAGTCCATCAGATTCTACTATACTGATCATAGAATCAAAGTTAAGAATGTTATTACAGAGTCCATCAGATTCTACTATACTGATCATAGAATCAAAGTTAAGAATGTTATTACAGAGTCCATCAGATTCTACTATACTGATCATAGAATCAAAGTTAAGAATGTTATTACAGAGTCCATCAGATTCTACTATACTGATCATAGAATCAAAGTTAAGAATGTTATTACAGAGTCCATCAGATTCTACTATACTGATCATAGAATCAAAGTTAAGAATGTTATTACAGAGTCCATCAGATTCTACTATACTGATCATAGAATCAAAGTTAAGAATGTTATTACAGAGTCCATCAGATTCTACTATACTGATCATAGAATCAAAGTTAAGAATGTTATTACAGAGTCCATCAGATTCTACTATACTGATCATAGAATCAAAGTTAAGAATGTTATTACAGAGTCCATCAGATTCTACTATACTGATCATAGAATCAAAGTTAAGAATGTTATTACAGAGTCCATCAGATTCTACTATACTGATCATAGAATCAAAGTTAAGAATGTTAGAGTACAGAGTCCATCAGATTCTACTATACTGAGTCCATAGAATCAAAGTTAAGAATGTTATTACAGAGTCCATCAGATTCTACTATACTGATCATAGAATCAAAGTTAAGAATGTTATTACAGAGTCCATCAGATTCTACTATACTGATCATAGAATCAAAGTTAAGAATGTTATTACAGAGTCCATCAGATTCTACTATACTGATCATAGAATCAAAGTTAAGAATGTTATTACAGAGTCCATCAGATTCTACTATACTGATCATAGAATCAAAGTTAAGAATGTTATTACAGAGTCCATCAGTTAAGAATGTTCTACTATACTGCTCATAGAATCAAAGTTAAGAATGTTATTACAGAGTCCATCAGATTCTACTATACTGATCATAGAATCAAAGTTAAGAATGTTATTACAGAGTCCATCAGATTCTACTATACTGCTCATAGAATCAAAGTTAAGAATGTTATTACAGAGTCCATCAGATTCTACTATACTGCTCATAGAATCAAAGTTAAGAATGTTATTACAGAGTCCATCAGATTCTACTATACTGATCATAGAATCAAAGTTAAGAATGTTATTACAGAGTCCATCAGATTCTACTATACTGATCATAGAATCAAAGTTAAGAATGTTATTACAGAGTCCATCAGATTCTACTATACTGCTCATAGAATCAAAGTTAAGAATGTTATTACAGAGTCCATCAGATTCTACTATACTGATCATAGAATCAAAGTTAAGAATGTTATTACAGAGTCCATCAGATTCTACTATACTGATCATAGAATCAAAGTTAAGAATGTTATTACAGAGTCCATCAGATTCTACTATACTGATCATAGAATCAAAGTTAAGAATGTTATTACAGAGTCCATCAGATTCTACTATACTGATCATAGAATCAAAGTTAAGAATGTTATTACAGAGTCCATCAGATTCTACTATACTGATCATAGAATCAAAGTTAAGAATGTTATTACAGAGTCCATCAGATTCTACTATACTGATCATAGAATCAAAGTTAAGAATGTTATTACAAAGTTAAGTCCATCAGTCCATCAGATTCTACTATACTGCTCATAGAATCAAAGTTAAGAATGTTATTACAGAGTCCATCAGATTCTACTATACTGATCATAGAATCAAAGTTAAGAATGTTATTACAGAGTCCATCAGATTCTACTATACTGATCATAGAATCAAAGTTAAGAATGTTATTACAGAGTCCATCAGATTCTACTATACTGATCATAGAATCAAAGTTAAGAATGTTATTACAGAGTCCATCAGATTCTACTATACTGATCATAGAATCAAAGTTAAGAATGTTATTACAGAGTCCATCAGATTCTACTATACTGATCATAGAATCAAAGTTAAGAATGTTATTACAGAGTCCATCAGATTCTACTATACTGACTCATAGAATCAAAGTTAAGAATGTTATTACAGAGTCCATCAGATTCTACTATACTGATCATAGAATCAAAGTTAAGAATGTTATTACAGAGTCCATCAGATTCTACTATACTCATAGAATCAAAGTTAAGAATGTTATTAGTCCATCAGATTCTACTATACTCATAGAATCAAAGTTAAGAATGTTATTACAGAGTCCATCAGATTCTACTATACTGATCATAGAATCAAAGTTAAGAATGTTATTACAGAGTCCATCAGATTCTACTATACTGATCATAGAATCAAAGTTAAGAATGTTATTACAGAGTCCATCAGATTCTACTATACTGATCATAGAATCAAAGTTAAGAATGTTATTACAGAGTCCATCAGATTCTACTATACTGATCATAGAATCAAAGTTAAGAATGTTATTACAGTCCATCAGTCCATCAGATGTTCTACTATACTACTATCATAGAATCAAAGTTAAGAATGTTATTACAGAGTCCATCAGATTCTACTATACTGATCATAGAATCAAAGTTAAGAATGTTATTACAGAGTCCATCAGATTCTACTATACTGATCATAGAATCAAAGTTAAGAATGTTATTACAGAGTCCATCAGATTCTACTATACTGATCATAGAATCAAAGTTAAGAATGTTATTACAGAGTCCATCAGATTCTACTATACTGATCATAGAATCAAAGTTAAGAATGTTATTACAGAGTCCATCAGATTCTACTATACTGATCATAGAATCAAAGTTAAGAATGTTATTACAGTCCATCAGTCATAGAATCAAAGTTAAGAATGTTATACAGATTCTACTATACTGATCATAGAATCAAAGTTAAGAATGTTATTACAGAGTCCATCAGATTCTACTATACTGATCATAGAATCAAAGTTAAGAATGTTATTACAGAGTCCATCAGATTCTACTATACTGCTCATAGAATCAAAGTTAAGAATGTTATTACAGAGTCCATCAGATTCTACTATACTGATCATAGAATCAAAGTTAAGAATGTTATTACAGAGTCCATCAGATTCTACTATACTGATCATAGAATCAAAGTTAAGAATGTTATTACAGAGTCCATCAGATTCTACTATACTGATCATAGAATCAAAGTTAAGAATGTTATTACAGAGTCCATCAATTCAATAGTTATAGAATCAAAGTTAAGAATGTTATTACAGAGTCCATCAGATTCTACTATACTGATCATAGAATCAAAGTTAAGAATGTTATTACAGAGTCCATCAGATTCTACTATACTGCTCATAGAATCAAAGTTAAGAATGTTATTACAGAGTCCATCAGATTCTACTATACTGATCATAGAATCAAAGTTAAGAATGTTATTACAGAGTCCATCAGATTCTACTATACTGATCATAGAATCAAAGTTAAGAATGTTATTACAGAGTCCATCAGATTCTACTATACTGATCATAGAATCAAAGTTAAGAATGTTATTACAGAGTCCATCAGATTCTACTATACTGATCATAGAATCAAAGTTAAGAATGTTATTACAGAGTCCATCAGATTCTACTATACTGATCATAGAATCAAAGTTAAGAATGTTATTACAGAGTCCATAGAATCAAAGTTAAGAATGTTATTACAGAGTCCATCAGATTCTACTATACTGCTCATAGAATCAAAGTTAAGAATGTTATTACAGAGTCCATCAGAGTCCATCTCTACTATACTGATCATAGAATCAAAGTTAAGAATGTTATTACAGAGTCCATCAGATTCTACTATACTGATCATAGAATCAAAGTTAAGAATGTTATTACAGAGTCCATCAGATTCTACTATACTGATCATAGAATCAAAGTTAAGAATGTTATTACAGAGTCCATCAGATTCTACTATACTGATCATAGAATCAAAGTTAAGAATGTTATTACAGAGTCCATCAGATTCTACTATACTGATCATAGAATCAAAGTTAAGAATGTTATTACAGAGTCCATCAGATTCTACTATACTGATCATAGAATCAAAGTTAAGAATGTTATTACAGAGTCCATCAGATTCTACTATACTGATCATAGAATCAAAGTTAAGAATGTTATTACAGAGTCCATCAGATTCTACTATACTGAATCATAGAATCAAAGTTAAGAATGTTATTACAGAGTCCATCAGATTCTACTATACTGATCATAGAATCAAAGTTAAGAATGTTATTACAGAGTCCATCAGATTCTACTATACTGATCATAGAATCAAAGTTAAGAATGTTATTACAGAGTCCATCAGATTCTACTATACTGATCATAGAATCAAAGTTAAGAATGTTATTACAGAGTCCATCAGATTCTACTATACTGATCATAGAATCAAAGTTAAGAATGTTATTACAGAGTCCATCAGATTCTACTATACTGATCATAGAATCAAAGTTAAGAATCAAAGTTAAGAATGTTATTATTAGAGTCCATCAGATTCTACTATACTGATCATAGAATCAAAGTTAAGAATGTTATTACAGAGTCCATCAGATTCTACTATACTGATCATAGAATCAAAGTTAAGAATGTTATTACAGAGTCCATCAGATTCTACTATACTGATCATAGAATCAAAGTTAAGAATGTTATTACAGAGTCCATCAGATTCTACTATACTGATCATAGAATCAAAGTTAAGAATGTTATTACAGAGTCCATCAGATTCTACTATACTGATCATAGAATCAAAGTTAAGAATGTTATTACAGAGTCCATCAGATTCTACTATACTGATCATAGAATCAAAGTTAAGAATGTTATTACAGAGTCATAGAATCAAAGTTAAGAATTACAGTCCATCAGATTCTACTATACTGATCATAGAATCAAAGTTAAGAATGTTATTACAGAGTCCATCAGATTCTACTATACTGATCATAGAATCAAAGTTAAGAATGTTATTACAGAGTCCATCAGATTCTACTATACTGATCATAGAATCAAAGTTAAGAATGTTATTACAGAGTCCATCAGATTCTACTATACTGATCATAGAATCAAAGTTAAGAATGTTATTACAGAGTCCATCAGATTCTACTATACTGATCATAGAATCAAAGTTAAGAATGTTATTACAGAGTCCATCAGATTCTACTATACTGATCATAGAATCAAAGTTAAGAATGTTATTACAGAGTCCATCAGATTCTACTATACTGATCATAGAATCAAAGTTAAGAATGTTATTACAGAGTCCATCAGATTCTACTATACTGATCATAGAATCAAAGTTAAGAATGTTATTACAGAGTCCATCAGATTCTACTATACTGAATCATAGAATCAAAGTTAAGAATGTTATGTTATTACAGAGTCCATCAGATTCTACTATACTGATCATAGAATCAAAGTTAAGAATGTTATTACAGAGTCCATCAGATTCTACTATACTGATCATAGAATCAAAGTTAAGAATGTTATTACAGAGTCCATCAGATTCTACTATACTGATCATAGAATCAAAGTTAAGAATGTTATTACAGAGTCCATCAGATTCTACTATACTGATCATAGAATCAAAGTTAAAATGTTAAGAATGTTAAGAATTACAGAGTCCATCAGATTCTACTATACTGATCATAGAATCAAAGTTAAGAATGTTATTACAGAGTCCATCAGATTCTACTATACTGATCATAGAATCAAAGTTAAGAATGTTATTACAGAGTCCATCAGATTCTACTATACTGATCATAGAATCAAAGTTAAGAATGTTATTACAGTCCAGTCCATCAGAATCAAAGTTAAGAACTATACTGCTCATAGAATCAAAGTTAAGAATGTTATTACAGAGTCCATCAGATTCTACTATACTGATCATAGAATCAAAGTTAAGAATGTTATTACAGAGTCCATCAGATTCTACTATACTGCTCATAGAATCAAAGTTAAGAATGTTATTACAGAGTCCATCAGATTCTACTATACTGATCATAGAATCAAAGTTAAGAATGTTATTACAGAGTCCATCAGATTCTACTATACTGCTCATAGAATCAAAGTTAAGAATGTTATTACAGAGTCCATCAGATTCTACTATACTGCTCATAGAATCAAAGTTAAGAATGTTATTACAGAGTCCATCAGATTCTACTATACTGATCATAGAATCAAAGTTAAGAATGTTATTACAGAGTCCATCAGATTCTACTATACTGATCATAGAATCAAAGTTAAGAATGTTATTACAGAGTCCATCAGATTCTACTATACTGAGTCATAGAATCAAAGTTAAGAATGTTATTACAGAGTCCATCAGATTCTACTATACTGATCATAGAATCAAAGTTAAGAATGTTATTACAGAGTCCATCAGATTCTACTATACTGATCATAGAATCAAAGTTAAGAATGTTATTACAGAGTCCATCAGATTCTACTATACTGATCATAGAATCAAAGTTAAGAATGTTATTACAGAGTCCATCAGATTCTACTATACTGATCATAGAATCAAAGTTAAGAATGTTATTACAGAGTCCATCAGATTCTACTATACTGATCATAGAATCAAAGTTAAGAATGTTATTACAGAGTCCATCAGATTCTACTATACTGATCATAGAATCAAAGTTAAGAATGTTATTACAGAGTCCATCAGATTCTACTATACTGATCATAGAATCAAAGTTAAGAATGTTATTACAGAGTCCATCAGATTCTACTATACTGATCATAGAATCAAAGTTAAGAATGTTATTACAGAGTCCATCAGATTCTACTATACTGATCATAGAATCAAAGTTAAGAATGTTATTACAGAGTCCATCAGATTCTACTATACTGATCATAGAATCAAAGTTAAGAATGTTATTACAGAGTCCATCAGATTCTACTATACTGATCATAGAATCAAAGTTAAGAATGTTATTACATAGTCCATCAGTTTCTACTATACTGCCCATAGAATCAAAGTTAAGAATGTTATTACAGAGTCCATCATATTCTACTATACTGATCATAGAATCAAAGTTAAGAATGTTATTACAGAGTCCATCAGATTCTACTATACTGATCATAGAATCAAAGTTAAGAATGTTATTACATAGTCCATCAGATTCTAGTATACTGATCATAGAATCAAAGTTAAGAATGTTATTACAGAGTCCATCAGATTCTACTATACTGCTCATAGAATCAAAGTTAAGAATGTTATTACAGAGTCCATCATCAGATTCTACTATACTGCTCATAGAATCAAAGTTAAGAATGTTATTACAGAGTCCATCAGATTCTACTATACTGATCATAGAATCAAAGTTAAGAATGTTATTACAGAGTCCATCAGATTCTACTATACTGCTCATAGAATCAAAGTTAAGAATGTTATTACATAGTCCATCAGTTTCTACTATACTGCCCATAGAATCAAAGTTAAGAATGTTATTACAGAGTCCATCAGACTCTACTATACTGCTCATAGAATCAAAGTTAAGAATGTTATTACAGAGTCCATCAGATTCTACTATACTGATCATAGAATCAAAGTTAAGAATGTTATTACAGAGTCCATCAGATTCTACTATACTGCTCATAGAATCAAAGTTAAGAATGTTATTACAGAGTCCATCAGACTCTACTATACTGCTCATAGAATCAAAGTTAAGAATGTTATTACAGAGTCCATCAGATTCTACTATACTGATCATAGAATCAAAGTTAAGAATGTTATTACATAGTCCATCAGTTTCTACTATACTGCCCATAGAATCAAAGTTAAGAATGTTATTACAGAGTCCATCAGATTCTACTATACTGATCATAGAATCAAAGTTAAGAATGTTATTACAGAGTCCATCAGATTCTACTACACTGATCATAGAATCAAAGTTAAGAATGTTATTACATAGTCCATCAGATTCTAGTATACTGATCATAGAATCAAAGTTAAGAATGTTATTACAGAGTCCATCAGATTCTACTATACTGCTCATAGAATCAAAGTTAAGAATGTTATTACAGAGTCCATCAGATTCTACTATACTGCTCATAGAATCAAAGTTAAGAATGTTATTACAGAGTCCATCAGATTCTACTATACTGATCATAGAATCAAAGTTAAGAATGTTATTACAGAGTCCATCAGATTCTACTATACTGATCATAGAATCAAAGTTAAGAATGTTATTACAGAGTCCATCAGATTCTACTATACTGATCATAGAATCAAAGTTAAGAATGTTATTACAGAGTCCATCAGATTCTACTATACTGATCATAGAATCAAAGTTAAGAATGTTATTACAGAGTCCATCAGATTCTACTATACTGATCATAGAATCAAAGTTAAGAATGTTATTACAGAGTCCATCAGATTCTACTATACTGATCATAGAATCAAAGTTAAGAATGTTATTACAGAGTCCATCAGATTCTACTATACTGATCATAGAATCAAAGTTAAGAATGTTATTACAGAGTCCATCAGATTCTCCACTATACTGATCATAGAATCAAAGTTAAGAATGTTATTACAGAGTCCATCAGATTCTACTATACTGATCATAGAATCAAAGTTAAGAATGTTATTACAGAGTCCATCAGATTCTACTATACTGATCATAGAATCAAAGTTAAGAATGTTATTACAGAGTCCATCAGATTCTACTATACTGATCATAGAATCAAAGTTAAGAATGTTATTACAGAGTCCATCAGATTCTACTATACTGATCATAGAATCAAAGTTAAGAATGTTATTACAGAGTCCATCAGATTCTACTATACTGATCATAGAATCAAAGTTAAGAATGTTATTACAGAGTCCATCAGATTCTACTATACTGATCATAGAATCAAAGTTAAGAATGTTATTACAGAGTCCATCAGATTCTACTATACTGATCATAGAATCAAAGTTAAGAATGTTATTACAGAGTCCATCAGATTCTACTATACTGATCATAGAATCAAAGTTAAGAATGTTATTACAGAGTCCATCAGATTCTACTATACTGATCATAGAATCAAAGTTAAGAATGTTATTACAGAGTCCATCAGATTCTACTATACTGATCATAGAATCAAAGTTAAGAATGTTATTACAGAGTCCATCATATTCTACTATACTGATCATAGAATCAAAGTTAAGAATGTTATTACATAGTCCATCAGTTTCTACTATTGATCATAGAATCAAAGTTAAGAATAGTCCATGATTCTACTATACTGATCATAGAATCAAAGTTAAGAATGTTATTACAGAGTCCATCAGATTCTACTATACTGATCATAGAATCAAAGTTAAGAATGTTATTACATAGTCCATCAGTTTCTACTATACTGCCCATAGAATCAAAGTTAAGAATGTTATTACAGAGTCCATCAGATTCCACTATACTGATCATAGAATCAAAGTTAAGAATGTTATTACAGAGTCCATCAGATTCTACTACACTGATCATAGAATCAAAGTTAAGAATGTTATTACATAGTCCATCAGATTCTAGTATACTGATCATAGAATCAAAGTTAAGAATGTTATTACAGAGTCCATCAGACTCCACTATACTGCTCATAGAATCAAAGTTAAGAATGTTATTACAGAGTCCATCAGATTCTACTATACTGATCATAGAATCAAAGTTAAGAATGTTATTACAGAGTCCATCTCATTCTACTATACTGCTCATAGAATCAAAATTAAGAATGTTATTACAGAGTCCATCAGACTCTACTATACTGCCCATAGAATCAAAGTTACGAATGTTATTACAGAGTCCATCAGACTCTACTATACTGCTCATAGAATCAAAGTTAAGAATGTTATTACATAGTCCATCAGTTTCTACTATACCGCCCATAGAATCAAAGTTAAGAATGTTATTACAGAGTCCATCAGACTCCACTATACTGCTCATAGAATCAAAGTTAAGAATGTTATTACAGAGTCCATCAGATTCTACTATACTGATCATAGAATCAAAGTTAAGAATGTTATTACAGAGTCCATCAGATTCTACTATACTGCTCATAGAATCAAAGTTAAGAATGTTATTACAGAGTCCATCAGACTCCACTATACTGCTCATAGAATCAAAGTTAAGAATGTTATTACAGAGTCCATCAGACTCCACTATACTGCTCATAGAATCAAAGTTAAGAATGTTATTACATAGTCCATCAGTTTCTACTATACTGCCCATAGAATCAAAGTTAAGAATGTTATTACAGAGTCCATCAGACTCCACTATACTGCTCATAGAATCAAAGTTAAGAATGTTATTACAGAGTCCATCAGATTCTACTATACTGCTCATAGAATCAAAGTTAAGAATGTTATTACATAGTCCATCAGTTTCTACTATACTGATCATAGAATCAAAGTTAAGAATGTTATTACAGAGTCCATCAGATTCTACTATACTGCTCATAGAATCAAAGTTAAGAATGTTATTACAGAGTCCATCAGATTCTACTATACTGCTCATAGAATCAAAGTTAAGAATGTTATTACATAGTCCATCAGTTTCTACTATACTGCTCATAGAATCAAAGTTAAGAATGTTATTACAGAGTCCATCAGATTCTACTATACTGATCATAGAATCAAAGTTAAGAATGTTATTACAGAGTCCATCAGATTCTACTATACTGATCATAGAATCAAAGTTAAGAATGTTATTACAGAGTCCATCAGTTTCTACTATACTGCCCATAGAATCAAAGTTAAGAATGTTATTACAGAGTCCATCATATTCTACTATACTGATCATAGAATCAAAGTTAAGAATGTTATTACAGAGTCCATCAGATTCTACTATACTGATCATAGAATCAAAGTTAAGAATGTTATTACATCAGTCCATCAGAGTTCTACTATACTGATCATAGAATCAAAGTTAAGAATGTTATTACAGAGTCCATCAGATTCTACTATACTGATCATAGAATCAAAGTTAAGAATGTTATTACATAGTCCATCAGATTCTACTATACTGATCATAGAATCAAAGTTAAGAATGTTATTACAGAGTCCATCAGATTCTACTATACTGATCATAGAATCAAAGTTAAGAATGTTATTACAGAGTCCATCAGATTCTACTATACTGATCATAGAATCAAAGTTAAGAATGTTATTACAGAGTCCATCTCATTCTACTATACTGCTCATAGAATCAAAGTTAAGAATGTTATTACATCAGTCCATCATAGATTCTACTATACTGACTCTCATAGAATCAAAGTTAAGAATGTTATTACAGAGTCCATCAGTTTCTACTATACTGCCCATAGAATCAAAGTTAAGAATGTTATTACAGAGTCCATCAGATTCTACTATACTGCTCATAGAATCAAAGTTAAGAATGTTATTACAGAGTCCATCAGATTCTACTATACTGATCATAGAATCAAAGTTAAGAATGTTATTACAGAGTCCATCAGATTCTACTATACTGCTCATAGAATCAAAGTTAAGAATGTTATTACAGAGTCCATCAGACTCTACTATACTGCTCATAGAATCAAAGTTAAGAATGTTATTACAGAGTCCATCAGATTCTACTATACTGCTCATAGAATCAAAGTTAAGAATGTTATTACAGAGTCCATCAGATTCTACTATACCGCTCATAGAATCAAAGTTAAGAATGTTATTACAGAGTCAATCAGATTCTACTATACTGATCATAGAATTAAAGTTAAGAATGTTATTACAGAGTCCATCAATTCTACTATAGCTCATAGAATCAAAGAATGTTATTACAGAGTCCATCAGATTCTACTATACTGCTCATAGAATCAAAGTTAAGAATGTTATTACAGAGTCCATCAGATTCTACTATACTGCTCATAGAATCAAAGTTAAGAATGTTATTACAGAGTCCATCAGATTCTACTATACTGCTCATAGAATCAAAGTTAAGAATGTTATTACACAGTCCATCAGATTCTACTATACTGCTCATAGAATCAAAGTTAAGAATGTTATTACAGAGTCCATCAGATTCTACTATACTGATCATAGAATCAAAGTTAAGAATGTTATTACAGAGTCCATCAGATTCTACTATACTGATCATAGAATCAAAGTTAAGAATGTTATTACAGAGTCCATCAGATTCTACTATACTGATCATAGAATCAAAGTTAAGAATGTTATTACAGAGTCCATCAGATTCTACTATACTGATCATAGAATCAAAGTTAAGAATGTTATTACAGAGTCCATCAGATTCTACTATACTGATCATAGAATCAAAGTTAAGAATGTTATTACAGAGTCCATCAGATTCTACTATACTGATCATAGAATCAAAGTTAAGAATGTTATTACAGAGTCCATCAGATTCTACTATACTGCTCATAGAATCAAAGTTAAGAATGTTATTACAGAGTCCATCAGATTCTACTATACTGATCATAGAATCAAAGTTAAGAATGTTATTACAGAGTCCATCAGATTCTACTATACTGCTCATAGAATCAAAGTTAAGAATGTTATTACAGAGTCCATCAGATTCTACTATACTGATCATAGAATCAAAGTTAAGAATGTTATTACAGAGTCCATCAGATTCTACTATACTGATCATAGAATCAAAGTTAAGAATGTTATTACAGAGTCCATCAGATTCTACTATACTGCTCATAGAATCAAAGTTAAGAATGTTATTACAGAGTCCATCAGATTCTACTATACTGCTCATAGAATCAAAGTTAAGAATGTTATTACAGAGTCCATCAGACTCTACTATACTGATCATAGAATCAAAGTTAAGAATGTTATTACAGAGTCCATCAGATTCTACTATACTGCTCATAGAATCAAAGTTAAGAATGTTATTACAGAGTCCATCAGATTCTACTATACTGCCTCATAGAATCAAAGTTAAGAATGTTATTACAGAGTCCATCAGATTCTACTATACTGATCATAGAATCAAAGTTAAGAATGTTATTACAGAGTCCATCAGATTCTACTATACTGCTCATAGAATCAAAGTTAAGAATGTTATTACAGAGTCCATCAGATTCTACTATACTGCTCATAGAATCAAAGTTAAGAATGTTATTACCAGTCCATCAGTTTCTACTATACTGCTCATAGAATCAAAGTTAAGAATGTTATTACAGAGTCCATCAGATTCTACTATACTGATCATAGAATCAAAGTTAAGAATGTTATTACAGAGTCCATCAGATTCTACTATACTGATCATAGAATCAAAGTTAAGAATGTTATTACAGAGTCCATCAGATTCTACTATACTGCTCATAGAATCAAAGTTAAGAATGTTATTACAGAGTCCATCAGTTTCTACTATACTGATCATAGAATCAAAGTTAAGAATGTTATTACAGAGTCCATCAGATTCTACTATACTGATCATAGAATCAAAGTTAAGAATGTTATTACAGAGTCCATCAGATTCTACTATACTGATCATAGAATCAAAGTTAAGAATGTTATTACAGAGTCCATCATATTCTACTATACTGATCATAGAATCAAAGTTAAGAATGTTATTACAGAGTCCATCAGATTCTACTATACTGATCATAGAATCAAAGTTAAGAATGTTATTACAGAGTCCATCAGATTCTACTATACTGATCATAGAATCAAAGTTAAGAATGTTATTACAGAGTCCATCAGATTCTACTATACTGCTCATAGAATCAAAGTTAAGAATGTTATTACAGAGTCCATCAGATTCTACTATACTGATCATAGAATCAAAGTTAAGAATGTTATTACAGAGTCCATCAGATTCTACTATACTGATCATAGAATCAAAGTTAAGAATGTTATTACATAGTCCATCAGTTTCTACTATACTGATCATAGAATCAAAGTTAAGAATGTTATTACAGAGTCCATCAGATTCTACTATACTGCTCATAGAATCAAAGTTAAGAATGTTATTACAGAGTCCATCAGATTCTACTATACTGATCATAGAATCAAAGTTAAGAATGTTATTACAGAGTCCATCAGATTCTACTATACTGATCATAGAATCAAAGTTAAGAATGTTATTACAGAGTCCATCAGACAGAGTCTACTATACTGCTCATAGAATCAAAGTTAAGAATGTTATTACAGAGTCCATCAGATTCTACTATACTGATCATAGAATCAAAGTTAAGAATGTTATTACATAGTCCATCAGTTTCTACTATACTGCCCATAGAATCAAAGTTAAGAATGTTATTACAGAGTCCATCAGATTCCACTATACTGATCATAGAATCAAAGTTAAGAATGTTATTACAGAGTCCATCAGATTCTACTATACTGATCATAGAATCAAAGTTAAGAATGTTATTACAGAGTCCATCAGATTCTACTATACTGCTCATAGAATCAAAGTTAAGAATGTTATTACAGAGTCCATCAGACTCCACTATACTGCTCATAGAATCAAAGTTAAGAATGTTATTACAGAGTCCATCAGATTCTACTATACTGCTCATAGAATCAAAGTTAAGAATGTTATTACAGAGTCCATCAGATTCTACTATACCGCTCATAGAATCAAAGTTAAGAATGTTATTACAGAGTCAATCAGATTCTACTATACTGATCATTAAAGTTAAGAATGTTATTACAGAGTCCATCACATTCTACTATACCGCTCATAGAATCAAAGTTAAAAATGTTATTACAGAGTCCATCAGATTCTACTATACCGCTCATAGAATCAATCTTAAGAATGTTATTACAGAGTCCATCATATTCTACTATACTGCTCATAGAATCAAAGTTAAGAATGTTATTACAGAGTCCATCAGACTCTACTATACTGCTCATAGAATCAAAGTTAAGAATATTATTACAGGAGTCCATCAGATTCTACTATACTGCTCATAGAATCAAAGTAAGACTGTTGAGTTAACAATAGAGGAATGGAAAACTGTTGATTAAATAAATAAAGAAAAAAGACTGTTGATTAAATAAATAAAGACAAAAAAGACTGTTGAGTTAACAATAGAAGAATGGAAAACTGTTGATTAAATAACAGAAGACCGGAAGATTGTTCATTTAAAATAGACGAATGGAGAAACGTTGATTTAATAAATAAAGACAAAAAGACTGTTGAGTTAACAATAGAGGAATGGAAAACTGTTGGTTAAATAACAGAAGACCGGAAGATTGTTCATTTAAAAATAGACGAATGGAGAAACGTTGATTTAATAATAGAAGACATGAACGCTGTTCATTTGACAACAGAAGAATGGAAAACCGTTGATTTAATAACAGAAGACCAGAAGAATGTTGATTTAACAATAGAATAGTGTAAAACTTTTGATTTAACAACAGAATAGTATAAACCTTCTATTTAGCAACAGAAGAGTAGAGAACTTTTGATTTAATAATGACAGAGTGGAGAACTGTTGATTTAATAATGACAGAGTGAAGAACTGTTGATTTAACAATGACAGAGTAGAGATCTGTTGATTTAACAATGAAAGAGTGGAGAAATGTTGACTTATGAATGAAAAGAACATTACCGTTTAAAACGATGTGAGAAAATGTTACTGTTTCGACTTTCTCTTAATGTGTATTTTCTGTCGTTACCTACTGGTTCTGAAATGTTTTAAAAGTTCAGTTTTTTAATTTTTATTTAAATTGTTTTTATTTATTCAATCAATAGGTATTAATCGATACATTGGAATTTTCACACAATTCACTTGAAATGAGTTGTGATTTTTCTTATATTATTTTTCTTAGTAGATTTATTTTACTGAAATATAAAACCAGACGATTCCTACGTTTTAACTGAATTTTCCAGAATGTATTGCAATCGGATCTTGAAATACAATTTCCATAAAACCTGTTGTCTGAGAAACAAAGAATAGAACGTTAGGCCTTAAACACCGAATGAAAAACACAATATATTATTGTTCAAGTTGATAACATAAAATTTCTTTACATTCTAAGCCTTCTGAGAACATGACGCAAACCAATGATTTTCAAGTAATGCCTGAGTTGGACCAATGACTTTCAAGTAATACCTGATTTGGACCAATAATTTTCAAGTAATACCTGATTTGGACCAATGATTTTCAAGTAATACCTGAGTTGAACCAATAACTTTCAAGTAATACCTGATTTAGACCAATGATTTTCAAGTAATTCCTGATTTGGACCAATGACTTTCAAGATGAGTACAATTTTGAAACACAAATAGCTTCACCTATTGTAAATCTTCGGTCTCTGAATCAAACCATTCGTTACTTCTGTAGTTTTAGAAATGATGCTATTAGTCATTTGCATAACAATATGATTAGCAGTCAAACAAACCTATAAACAAATAAATTGAATTCAGAAACACCATTTGGTGGTTATGTACGCATGAATGGTGTTAACAAACACCAGTGTTGTGACGAAACTATAACGTTTGAAAAATTCCTTACGTCTACATAATTTTTTTTGTAAAAAAATAATTGTGGTTTGAATAATTAATTTACGTCGAAATATTTATTATTTCGTAAATATCACACTTTGAACATATGCGAGTATATGCACAGAATTATTCGTTTTCAATTGGTGATCTGATATATATGTTTATTATGGACCTTATGTTTCATTTCATAAAAATTAATTTAGGGATAATTAGTGTTTTATTTTTGAATTCAGTTGTTTGAAGAGTATAACTTGAGTTGATAAAGTGAAATCAACTATAATATCATTCTAAAAGTGTAGCGCCTTCTGTACTTTGGTTTTACATGCGTTTGGCAAAATCAAACAAGTTTGACATCATAAATATACGCATATTGAGCAATATAAAAGTAGTTAACTTCTCTTTGTGTCTTGTTTTTATGTACGTAAACTGTCGTAAGATTGTTTGTTTTGAATTTCGTGCAAAGCTATTCGAGGGCTATCTGCGCTAGCCGTCCCTAATTTAGCAGTGTAAAACTAGAGGGAAGGCAGCTAGTCATCACCACCCACCGCCAACTCATGGGCTACTCTTTTTACCAACGAATAGTGGGATTGACCGTCACATAATAACGCATCCACGGCTGAAAGGGCGAGCACGTTTGGTGCGACCGGGATTCGAGCCCGCGATTCTCGGATTACGAGTCGAACGCCTTAACACGCTTGGCCATGCAGGGCCTAAAGTATCGTAAGAAGAGAAGATGATAAAACTGAGCAATTATCAGTGTCACTTTTACAACGATTCCGACAGGTGGCAGCACTTTACACTCTTAGTTCAGAATTGTATAATATATATCAATATAAATAAGGAGTATTACTTTGGGACACGTTTGGTATGTTGTGGTTTGTTTGTTTAGAATGAAGCACAAAACTACACAATGAGCTATTTTACTCTGTCCACCACGGGGACTGAAACCCGGTTTTTAGTGTGTAAGTCCGCAGACGTACTACTGTGTTACTGGAGGCGTTATGCTGTAGTGCAAGATTATTTTAATATTTTACGACATAACCTTTGTAGATCTATTTGTATTATGTGCAGTTACTAGTAATAAATGTAATCACTTGTATTTCAGTTTATTTTTGTTTCTAGTTTGGTTTTGAGACTCGGGAAATAGCAGAATAAAATTGAAATATAATAATAAGGCAGGAAACAATAATTCTGTTATTTGGAGAAGAATTGATTTTTGAGCTTAGTCTGTGTCAGGAATAAAGAGTCACTTAAATAAAATACAAGTGTTATGTTCATAAAATAGGAGTGTTGTTTATGTTCATAAAATACAAGTGTTGTTATGTTTATAAAATATAAGTGTTGTTATGTACATAAAATACAAGTGTTATGTTCATAAAATACAAGTGTTGGTGTGTTTATAAAATGCAAGTGTTATGTTCATAAAATACAAGTGTTATGTTCATAAAATACAAGTGTTGTTATGTTTATATAATACAAAGTGTTGTTATGTTCATAAAATACAAGTGTTGTTATGTTCATAAAATACAAGTGTTGTTATGTTCATATAATACAAAGTGTTGTTATGTTCATAAAATGCAAGTGTTGTTATGTTCATATAATACAAGTGTTATGTTCATAAAATACAAGTGTTGTTATGTTCATATAATACAAGTGTTGTTATGTTCCTAAAATACAAGTGTTGTTATGTTCATATAATACAAGTGTTGTTATATTCCTAAAATACAAGTGTTGTTATGTTCATAAAAGTATTAAGAAAAACACTACATCAATTCGATCAGACAGAACATTGTAATTCAGTTACCAAACCTAAAACTGACTTGAAAATCTCATACGTACAAAATTGTACTATATTTATTATCTTACGTATTACCTGCTGGGCGGTCTGGCGTGACCAGGTGGTTAAGGCATTCGACTCGTAATCTGAGGGTCGCGGTTTCAAATCTCGGTCACACCAAACATGTTCGCCCTTTCAGCCGTGGAAGCGTTATAATGTGACGGTTAATTCTAAGAGTTGGCGATGGATGATGATGACTAGCTGCCTTCCCTCTAGTCTTATACTGCTAAATTAGGAACGGCTAGATCAGATAGCCCTTGAGTAGCTTTGTGCGAAAGTCAAAAGTAACCAATTACCTGCTGGGTGTCTTTGTACGTCAGGCTGTGACGATTTGACATGACAGGTATGAAGAATTGGTTCAATATGTCAAGCTAGTACAATGTTTGCTATTGTTTCTCTGGTAACGTGATGGTAACTGACGGGTGAAATACATCGAAAATGAATGTACAGCGTTTCACAAAGCATTATTCTGTGTACGGAAAAACCTATTACTAACTCGTTATTTGTTGACGATAACAAGTGGAAAATAGAAAACCCAATTACAGGGTGCTGCCACCTCACGGGAATTTTATGAACGCTAGCATTCTCCCTCAACGTGATCAACCAGAAATCACATCAAAGCTACACGAGAGCTATCTGCGTTAGCCGTTCTTAATTTACCAGTGTAAAACGAGAGGAAAGGCAGCTAGTCATCACCACCCACCGTCAACTCGTTTACCAACGAATAGTGGGATTGGCTGTCACATTGTAATGCCCCCACGGCTGAAAGGACGAGCATGTTTGGTGGGATAGATATACAAACCAGTGACCCCCAGATTACGAGTGGAGCGCCCTAACCACTTGCCATGCTGGCCCACGCTCTTTATAAACGACAAAGCACTGACCAGTTGACTAATCGGAAACCGAAGCCTTGATCTACAATCTCCAACTGTTAAGATCTTGTGTGTTTTTGTGTGTGTTTTTCTTATAGCAAAGCCACAGCAGGTTATCTGCTGAGCCCACCACGGGGAATCGAACCTCTGATTTTAGCGTTGTAAATCCGGAGACTTACCGCTGTACTAGCGGTGGACCTCTTAAGATCTAAACAAGTAATATAAACTCCTGTTTTTTGTTGCTCTTTTTTTTTTAACAGAATCAGTACAACGATCAATATTTTATTAACACATCTATCAACATTTATCTTGAAGTCTGCTAAGGCAAACCTGTTACATACGAGAGTTTATAATAAAAGGATTAATAAATTTTACATATCAAATATAATATACGTTACAAGCTGTGTGGTTACAAATTCAACACTCTTCAGTGGTTATGTTGTTAGGGTTAATCTAAGATCATTTTCAAGGTCATATTGTTACTACAACTATCTTTTACTATAAGATCGAGTTATTTAATATGTACATAAATAAACGTCAGTTTCAGTGTATATCTGTTCTTTATATGTCTCCACATTTTTTGATAAATCAGCACTCACCTTGACACAGCGATACAGAATGACACGAGAAAGGTCACGGGGTTGTAATTACTTCCAATTTTGTATCTAATTTCGAAAAAACACAACAACTAACAACGTTGTTTATTCCTCAACAATAAGTAATGTGACCATTATTCTTAGAAAACAACATGACCTTCGTCTTCTAAGTGTTATTTTTATGTATTTCTATCTATATATAGATAAAGGTCAGTATATATATGTAAAAACGGCTCGTTTGGGTTGAGAAAATATTTTACGTAGAGGAGCGAACAACGTTTCGACCTTCTTCGATCATCGTTAGGTTTACAGGTCAGTATATGTGTACATCAGCTTCTCGTATTTTTTGACCAGTCAGCAACAAACTTAACATAGTGATACAGAACGAAGAAGGTCATGGGTAGGCGGGGCTGCATCCTCATCTAATTTCGGAGAAAACGACCAATATAATGAAGTATAGAACTACTATTGGCATAATTCCTGAAAATATTGTGTCTTTCTTATCAGTATTGGTATCTTTATATAGTTTTATAATATTGAGGAGAAAATTAAGCATAATTTCCTTTGTTACATCCTTCCAGCTAGGAATCTATATAGACAGTACGCGCGTGTTGTGTGCATGTGTTTCTTATACGTTTTCACATTTTGTAATTAGTTCACACGACAGGAAAAACATGAGAAAGTTGTTGTTTTGAATTAAGCACAAAGCTGCATAATGGGCTATCTGTGCTCTGCCCACCACGGGTATCAAAACCCGGTTTTTAGCGTTGTAAGTCCGCAGACATACCGCTGAGCCAATAGGAGGCACCATGAAAAATATCATGAGGGCGATTAGATCCCCGCATGCAATTTCGGTGAAACTACCAACTCAGCAAACTTTCACAAAGTGATGCAGAATTGGTAGAGTTTGTAAAACCAATACGTCTTTCTTCCCGTTATTGTAACCTTCATGTAATTCTTTTGCATTTTCTTTGTTTATTACAAAGTGCAATTTCGTATTATTCGTGGTTTGGTTTGTTTTGAATTTCGCGCAAAGCTACTACAGGGCTATCTTCGCTAGCCGTCCCTAATTTAGCAGTGTAAGGCTAGATGGAAGGCAGCAAGTCACCATCACCCACCGCCAACTCTTAGGCTATTCTTTTACCAACGAATAATGAAATTGGCCACAACATTATAACGCCCCCCACTGCTCAAAGGGCGAGCATGTTCGGTGTGATGGGGATTCGAACCTGCGACCCTCAAATTACGAGTAGAGTGCCTTAAACACCTGGCCATGCCAGGCCGCGATGGCCAACGATTATTCAAAAACCAGACGAATTACCTACTTTCTGTATAGGTATCGAAATCACATGCAATAGGGTTTTAAAAACTCATTTATTTTATGAACATTTAAAAAAAATATAATCAATTTTCGTAATGTTCTAATTTTTATTTACGCTTATGATTTGCAAAGACAAAACTTTCACAACCTAAATTAGAGCTTCGTGATACATCACATTGAAAATCCATAGTAATAACTACCAAATGTAATGAGTATTTGCAAATTTGAGCGCGCTGAGACTAAACCATTCGGGTTATTATAAGGTAGTCCCCGAGAATTCCGATTTGGAAAATTTAGTGAAGTTGCGTCAGCAATTTTTATGCACTAGTAATACCACGTGTTGGGAGCTTGTGTAACTGATTCGAAATTATTACTCATCACGATCTTTACGGACCCACCCTCAAATATAATCGAACTATTGTGTGCCCAATGTTGTTGGCGTGACATATGTAGAGACAGATTTTTCACCCCTCCTAATTTCTTCTGAGGATCGTAGAAGTGGCCATACCAGGTTTAGTGGACAGTGGTCAAGCAATGAGCGGGGAGTTAGCGGACAAACATACAACACATTTTACTTGTATATATACAGATTGCGTGCAAACGTATCTAGAATAAGATTCTATGTGTAACTTGTGAAGTATTCTTACGCTGCTAAATTAGGGACGGCTAGCGCAGACGACCCTCGTGTAGCTTTGCGCGAAATTAAAAAAAACAACAACAACCGCTTCCGACAGTCACGCGAAATGCTGCCTGAATTAATATAAAAAATTAAATAATAATAAAAAAGCTACAATACTTACCCATCATGCCAATATCAAAGTCGCTGAGTGTATGAGCCAGAATGATCCAGTTTATGGTAATAAACCGAATTCCACAAATAGCTTTCATTGTGTGTTGTGAGGATTTAGTAGAGAATAACTTTAACGTGTTGGTATAGAGAGAAAAACAGAGAAGAAGTTCCACAGCGAAACCTGATATAACAACAAAACAACAGTGAACTTAAGTAAGTTAAAAATATCTAACACTGTATGTAGCTATAGATAATTGACCAACTATGTGTGGAGTGTTGAATGTTCTGATGGAAGAAAATATTCATTACCATATTGATAAAATGTTATAGAGTTATTACTTAAAGTATTTACGTATCAAGCACCTTTCATATTAATAAAGTGATTATGAATAAACACTACCAGTTACCATGTATCAGTGTTATTACATTAATCATAACAGAACTGAGTGTAATATTCAAGTTGGATATTTATGATTAACTCTTTGATTGTAGTATGTTCTTATAAGCCTGAAAATTCGACCTGTCCTACTACTTAATGGGTGTAAACTTCCATGACCATATAAATAACAAAAGATACAGGTTTTTGTTTTACCTGTATGTAACTCGTTTCGTTCTTGTGGTTTTAAGAGTTTCCGATAAACATCCAGAATCGTCCCGACCACAACAGGTATCACAACAAGACTTAAGATAAACCTGAAAAAAGGCAGACGATGACAGCAATGAAAAGTTGCCTGTGAACATTTTAATTTCAGTTTAAACAGCAAAATAAAAACTGTATTACCTGTATCACTTCGTTAAATAAAATATTAATATATAATAATTTCCAATGTTATACAATGAGCTCTCTGTGCCCAGTTTCTAGCGGTGGGAATCTGCAGACATACTGTTGTGATACTGGGTGTCTAAACTTAACGGTTTTGTGTGGGTCATTTCTTATACGAGAGCCACATCTGATTAACTACTGTGCCTACCGAGGGGAACCGAACACCTGATTTTAGCGCATATTTACCACTGATCCATTGGGGAATTAATTGTTATCTAATGTTATACAGCTAGTGGTTTAAATGGTAAAAGTGAGGGAAGATAGATTAATCATGAAATGAGTTACAAAATCGTAGTTGTCATTCTTATTAGATTTAACTTATACAGTAAATTATTGTTCATTTTTAAACGTTGACGGTTCTTACTTATTTTATATTCAGCACTGCCATCTGTAAAACGTTCAAACAGTCTGTTAAACACTTATAAACGATTTAACTAGAGAAGGTCAAATCATACTTTAGGTCAAACATTAACCATTTTGAGTCATGTGCAGTGAAACTGAAGATATTAACGTAATAGTCCCGACATGATTGGATGGCTAAGGTGTTCGACTCGTAATCCGAGGGTCGCAGGTTCGAATCTACGTCACACCAAACATGCTCGCCCTTTCAGCCGTGGGGGCGTTATAATATGACGGTCAATAATACTATTCGTTGGTAAAAGAGTAACCCAACAGTTGGCGCTGGGTGGTAATGACTAACTGCCTTTCCTCTAGTCTTACACTGCTAAATTAGGGACGATTAGCGTAGATAGCCCTCGAGTAGCTTTGCGCGAAGTTCAAAACAAATCAGTCTTTACATATCATCGTAGTAAAATAAAACACGATCCCCAGCATAAATGGATGACTATTATATATCAAAGCGTCTAATTACAGTTGGGCGAGAATTGTTCTTATGATGTCCAATATAAATTAATTATATTATCAACTATCTCTCTCACTCTACCCTGAACAAGTAATGTTACCAAATTATACAAATAACGAAGAAGTTCACAGTTAAAAATCGTTCCTTGGTTAAATAAATTACAGATTAGCTCTTATAGTGGTGGGCTTGTTCTGACGAAATAACAGTTAGTGGTGGGCTTGTTTTGATGAAATAACAGTTAGTGGTGGGCTTGTTCTGATGAAATAACAGTTAGTGGTAGGCTTGTTCTGATGAAATAACAGTTAGTGGTAGGCTAGTTCTGATGAAATAACAGTTAGTGATGGGCTTTTTCTGATGAAATAACAGTCAGTGGTGGGCTTGTTCTGATGAAATAACAGTTAGTGGTGGGCTTGTTCTGATGAAATAACAGTTAGTGGTTGGCTTGTTCTGATAAAATAACAGTTAATGATGGGCTTGTTTTGACGAAATAACAGATAGTGGTGGACTTGTTTTGATGAAATAACAGTTAGTGGTGGACTTGTTCTGATGAAATAACAGATAGTGGTGGGCTTGCTTTGATGAAATAACAGTTAGTGGTGGACTTGTTCTGATGAAATAACAGTTAGTGATGGGCTTGTTTTGATAAAATAACAGTTAGTGGTGGGCTTGTTTTGATGAAATAACAGTTAGTGGTGGACTTGTTCTGATGAAATAACAGTTAGTGATGGGCTTTTTATGATGAAATAACAATCAGTGGTGGGCTTGTTCTGATGAAATAACAGTTAGTGGTGGACTTGTTCTGATGAAATAACAGTTAGTGGTAGGCTTGTTCTGAAGAAATAACAGTTACTGATGGGCTTTTTCTGATGAAATAACAGTCAGTGGTGGGCTTGTTCTGATGAAATAACAGTTAGTGGTGGGCTTGTTCTGATGAAATAACAGTTAGTGGTGGACTTGTTCTGATGAAATAACAGTTAGTGATGGGCTTTTTCTGATTAAATAACAGTTAGTGGTGGGCTTGTTCTGATGAAATAACAGTTAGTGGTGAGCTTGTTTTGATGAAATAACAGTTAGTGATGGGCTTTTTCTGATGAAATAACAGTTAGTGGTGGACTTGTTCTGATGAAATAACAGTTAGTGATGGGCTTTTTCTGATGAAATAACAGTTAGTGGTGGACTTGTTCTGATGAAATAACAGTTAGTGATGGGCTTTTTCTGATGAAATAACAGTCAGTGGTGGGCTTGTTCTGATGAAATAACAGTTAGTGGTGGACTTGTTCTGATGAAATAACAGTTAGTGATGGGCTTGTTTTGATAAAATAACAGTTAGTGGTGGGCTTGTTTTGATGAAATAACAGTTAGTGGTGGACTTGTTCTGATGAAATAACAGTTAGTGATGGGCTTTTTATGATGAAATAACAATCAGTGGTGGGCTTGTTCTGATGAAATAACAGTTAGTGGTGGACTTGTTCTGATGAAATAACAGTTAGTGGTAGGCTTGTTCTGAAGAAATAACAGTTACTGATGGGCTTTTTCTGATGAAATAACAGTCAGTGGTGGGCTTGTTCTGATGAAATAACAGTTAGTGGTGGGCTTGTTCTGATGAAATAACAGTTAGTGGTGGACTTGTTCTGATGAAATAACAGTTAGTGATGGGCTTTTTCTGATTAAATAACAGTTAGTGGTGGGCTTGTTCTGATGAAATAACAGTTAGTGGTGAGCTTGTTTTGATGAAATAACAGTTAGTGATGGGCTTTTTCTGATGAAATAACAGTTAGTGGTGGACTTGTTCTGATGAAATAACAGTTAGTGATGGGCTTTTTCTGATGAAATAACAGTTAGTGGTGGACTTGTTCTGATGAAATAACAGTTAGTGATGGGCTTTTTCTGATGAAATAACAGTCGGTGGTGGGCTTGTTCTGATGAAATAACAGTTAGTGGTGGGCTTGTTTTGATGAAATAACAATTAGTGGTGGGCTTGTTCTGATGAAATAACAGTTAGTGGTGGGCTTGTTCTGATGAAATAACAGTTAGTGGTGGGCTTGTTCTGATAAAATAACAGTTAATGATGGGCTTGTTTTGATGAAATAACAGTTAGTGGTGGGCTTGTTTTGATGAAATAACAGTTAGTGGTGGGCTTGTTCTGATGAAATAACAGTTAGTGGTGGGCTTGTTCTGATGAAATAACAGTTAGTGGTGAGCTTGTTTTGATGAAATAACAGTTAGTGGTAGGCTTGTTTTGATGAAATAACAGTTAGTGGTGGGCTTGTTCTGATGAAATAACAGTTAGTGGTGGGCTTGTTTTGATGAAATAACAGTTAGTGGTAGGCTTGTTTTGATGAAATAACTGTTAGTGGTGGGCTTGTTTTGATGAAATAACAGTCAGTGGTGGGCTTGTTCTGATGAAATAACAGTTAGTGGTGGGCTTGTTCTGATGAAATAACAGTTAGTGGTGGGCTTGTTCTGATAAAATAACAGTTAATGATGGGCTTGTTTTGATGAAATAACAGTTAGTGGTGGGCTTGTTTTGATGAAATAACAATTAGTGGTGGGCTTGTTCTGATGAAATAACAGTTAGTGGTGGGCTTGTTCAGATGAAATAACAGTTAGTGGTGGGCTTGTTCTGATAAAATAACAGTTAATGATGGGCTTGTTTTGATGAAATAACAGTTAGTGGTGGGCTTGTTTTGATGAAATAACAGTGGTGGGCTTGTTCTGATGAAATAACAGTTAGTGGTGTGCTTGTTCTGATGAAATAACAATTAGTGGTGGGCTTGTTCTGATGAAATAACAGTTAGTGGTGGGCTTGTTCTGATGAAATAACAGTTAGTGGTGGCTTGTTCTGATAAAATAACAGTTAATGATGGGCTTGTTTCGATGAAATAACAGTTAATGGTGGGCTTGTTTTGATGAAATAACAGTTAGTGGTGGGCTTGTTTTCATGAAATAACAATTAGTGGTGGGCTTGTTCTGATGAAATAGCAATTAGTGGTGGGCTTATTCTGATGAAATAACAGTTAGTGGTGGGCTTATTCTGATGAAATAATAGTTAGTGGTGGGCTTGTTCTGATAAAATAACAGTTAATGATGGGCTTGTTTTGATGAAATAACAGTTAGTGGTGGGCTTGTTTTGATGAAATAACAATTAGTGGTGGGCTTGTTCTGATGAAATAACAGTTAGTGGTGGGCTTTTTCTGATGAAATAACAGTTAGTGGTGGGCTTGTTCTGATGAAATAACAGTTAGTGGTGGGCTTGTTCTGATGAAATAACAGTTAATGATGGGCTTGTTCTGATGAAATAACAGTTAATGGTTGGCTTGTTCTGATAAAATAACAGTTAATGATGGGCTTGTTTTGACGAAATAACAGATAGTGGTGGACTTGTTTTGATGAAATAACAGTTAGTGGTGGGCTTGTTCTGATGAAATAACAGATAGTGGTGGGCTTGTTTTGATGAAATAACAGTTAGTGGTGGGCTTGTTTTGATGAAATAACAGTTAGTGGTGGACTTGTTCTGATGAAATAACAGTTAGTGATGGGCTTTTTCTGATGAAATAACAATCAGTGGTGGGCTTGTTCTGATGAAATAACAGTTAGTGGTGGGCTTGTTCTGATGAAATAACAGTTAGTGGTAGGCTTGTTGTGACGAAATAACAGATAGTGGTGGACTTGTTTTGATGAAATAACAGTTAGTGGTGGGCTTGTTCTGATGAAATAACAGTTAGTGGTGGGCTTGTTCTGATAAAATAACAGTTAATGATGGGCTTGTTTTGATGAAATAACAGTTAGTGGTGGGCTTGTTGTGACGAAATAACAATTAGTGGTGGGCTTGTTTTGATGAAATAATAGTTAGTGGTGGGCTTGTTGTGACGAAATAACAATTAGTGGTGGGCTTGTTCTGATGAAATAACAGTTAGTGGTGGGCTTGTTCTGATGAAATAACAGTTAGTGGTGGGCTTGTTCTGATGAAATAACAGTTAGTGGTGGGTTTGTTCTGATGAAATAGTAGTTAGTGGTGGGCTTGTTTTGATGAAATAACAGTTAGTGGTGGGATTGTTCTGATAAAATAACAGTTAGTGGAGGGCTTGTTCTGATGAAATAATAGTTAGTGGTGGGTTTGTTCTGATAAAATAACAGTTAGTGGTGGGCTTGTTCTGATGAAATAACTGTTAGTGGTGGGTTTGTTCTGATAAAATAACAGTTAGTGGTGGGCTTGTTTTGATGAAATAATAGTTAGTGGTGGGCTTGTTTTGATGAAATAACAGTTAGTGGTGGGCTTGTTTTGATGAAATAACAGTTAGTGGTGGGCTTGTTCTGATGAAATAACAGTTAGTGGTGGGTTTGTTCTGATGAAATAATAGTTAGTGGTGGGCTTGTTCTGATGAAATAACAGTTAGTGGTGGGTTTGTTCTGATAAAATAACAGTTAGTGGTGGGCTTGTTTTGATGAAATAATAGTTAGTGGTGGGCTTGTTTTGATGAAATAACAGTTAGTGGTGGGCTTGTTTTGATGAAATAACAGTTAGTGGTGGACTTGTTCTGATGAAATAACAGTTAGTGATGGGCTTTTTCTGATGAAATAACAATCAGTGGTGGGCTTGTTCTGATGAAATAACAGTTAGTGGTGGGCTTGTTCTGATGAAATAACAGTTAGTGGTGGGTTTGTTCTGATGAAATAACAGTTAGTGGTGGGTTTGTTCTGATAAAATAACAGTTAGTGGTGGGCTTGTTTTGATGAAATAATAGTTAGTGGTGGGCTTGTTTTGATGAAATAACAATTAGTGGTGGACTCGTTCTGATAAAATAACAGTTAGTGGTGGGCTTGTTTTGATGAAATAATAGTTAGTGGTGGGCTTGCTCTAATGAAATAACAGTTAATGGTGGGCTTGTTCTGATGAAATAACAGTTAATGGTGGGCTTGTTCTGATGAAATAACAGTTAGTGGTGGGCTTGTTCTGATGAAATAACAGTTTCTGTGAGGGTGGGAATATTCTCTTATAAGCAATCTGTATTCTTAAATAGGTCAAACAAACAGTAATTCCACAAATATATTATTATATTTCTACGATGTTGAATAATATTCTATGTTTAAATAGTTTAATTCGTTAAATGGGGGAAGGAAAACCAACAATAACGTGTAAATATGGATGCATAAGCCAACTATATTTGTGAAAGATAAATTAATAAAACCTGTTATGATTGAAATATATGGGTGAAGCCAATAACTACATGAGTTGAGATTGAAGATAAGCGAATAATAATATGTGTTAATGTCGGTGGACACAGGGGCGTAGATCCTGGGGGGCAGAGGGTATACATCACCCCTTCATTTTAGGTGGGGGAATGGTGCATACATTCATCCCCCCCTACAATTTGGTCTGTTGAATTGTTTTATTGCATTACAGGCCTACAAATTTTGTGTTTGTTCTTGTGATTTTCGTGTTCTTACCAATCGCATTACATAATTAGGCCTAGATGTAGGCTTTTTCAGTAGCCGAAATGTACATCTTTAATATAGGCGTGCTTCTAAGCTTTTCGATCTAAGCAATAGTTCGTAAGTATCAGTCAGTAGGCCTAAGTATACATGCAAGTATCGTGGCAACAAGATTACTCTGTGACTGCATGTTTACAGCTTTCAGGTTCACGTAATCAGAGATTACCAATTTACAATAACGTGTTAAAAATCTGAACCTATTCGTTAAAATGAAACATAGGAGGAACCGAAAACAGTAAGTAGAAATTTTAAAAGAATGAAGCAAACTAAATGGTTAAAGTTGTTCCATTATTGAAGGACGTGAAATAGAATATCCTAGGGTTCTAGCAAAGCCATCGTGTGTTCCATGTTGCAAGTAAAGTTCTAATGTAAGAGAGCTAGTTACTCACAGAGATACAGCCTGCCGAGCTGTCACTTGGACAGGTGTCTTCACTTCACAGTTCTGAACATTTCCTCTTAGTCGTAACCAGTTGCTTGCTGTAACATAAAATATTCTAGAACGTGACACAAACTCTTTCACAGACGTCAAACAGAGGATATTGTGGGGAGTGTAACATGAGAATCTGTATCTTTACCAAGCGCTTAACAGTTTGATTACATGTATACGTCTTTCCTTTTTACAATACCCCCCATCTACCCCTCAGGGCATTGTTATGGTTCTAGTGTTTTAACAGTATCATAGTTTACGATTCTAAGTTTTGAAATGCTTATAAAGTCACCTACGTTTTTCTTACTAAAGACATTTACCTTTAATTTTCGGTTCTAGAATTTTCTTTCTTTCTTAGAGACATATTACTACCAGAACCAGTTTATTAACTCATTGCCCTATTTGAATTTTATTGTGGAAACTCGGGTAATAATGTTGGTGGTATAAGTTATGTTAACCTTATATTTCAAGATATATCTTCGTAAACGTAAACTGTCATGTTTCGTTTTTACACATTTAAAGCGAAAGTTGAAAAACAAACAACCACGCGCACGTAACTTTACCACTGCTTTTAATATTCATACCAGCTGTCCTCAGATTCATTTTTTTGCTTCAAGTGGGATTCACGTTATCGCAAATCATTCTTACATTTCTTTTATTCAAATATTTACATTTGTATGCTCAATTTAAAACTTCGTTATAAGGAAATGTAGATGAGGGAAAACAAGCTAGTTGACTGTAGGTAACGCAGTGGTGAGGCTTTGTTTTGTTTGTAGTTACGCGCAAGGCTGCACGTGCTCTACTCATTTTGAATATCGAAAACCGCTGAATCTTTAGGATAATGAGATAAAATGGAGAGAACGTGACATTATTCTATAAAACCTGAAGCTCAGAAACTCTTAATCAATAATGGGCATAAGTTAGGTCTTGGAAATTAAACAGATACATAACTGCGTTAGCAATAGTTTGGAAAAATATATCTTTTTTTTAGAATCTTGTTTGTGAAATTTTTGAATAAATTTTAATATCGTTTATTTCGCGAACTCAAAATAATATTTTTCTTTTGGAAAAGTTATTGAAAATAACATAAGACAAGAACTGAATTTATTGGGTTTAGGTAATATCAACGTTTGGTCAAATTGAAGTATTTTAACACGTTTGGTTGCAACACTTAAGACAGCTGGAGAGTAAAAAGTTGTGTTCTGTTCGAGACTTTAAATAATTCAAACAATAAATAAACTTGTCTTAACGTTAATTACAAATTAATAAATGTAACGTTAATAAACAAGCACGAACAATGAACACAAAGACTGGATGGTGCTTGAAAGAATGTTATTTTTAAAAGACAAAACCAAACAATGCCATCTAGTTTCTTATATTGTCAGTTCTTTCCTCTGTCTTGTTATATTTGAATACCTTATGCAATCAAGACATTAAGCTTGTTTGTTTGTTTTTTTAAATTTCGCGCAAAGCTACTCGAGGGCTATCTGCGCTACCCGTCCCTTTATTTAGCAGTGTAAGACTAGAGGGAAGGCAGCTAGTCATCACCACCTACCGCCAACTCTTGGGCTACTTTTTTACCAACGAATAGTGGGATTGACCGGAACATTATAACGCCCCCCAGGGCTGAACGGACGAGCATGTCTGGTGCGACCGAGATTCGAACCCGCAATCCTCAGATTACATTAAGCACGAATTTACAAATTGCTATTGTAGAAATTTAATATAATTTTCACGATAAAATATTTTACTTTCCTATTGGATTCCCTTCATTTGAAATATATATTCATTACACATGAACATTTGTTTGGCTTTGTTTTCCTTTTATGAATTACTTCCACGATCGGATAAGCTTGTTTGTACTTTAGTTAGACTTATTGTGTCATGTTTTTCGGAAGTTAATGTCATGTTTTTCAGAAGTTAATGTCATGTTGAAGTCATGTTGGACTTATTTCGTTCTTCTTTCAGTTAATGTTTAACTGATAAGTTTTGTGGTTTGAATTTAAATACAAATGAAATAACTGAGGGGTCCAGAGAGGATTGGTGAAGAGTCCTGACGAAAACCACTTAAGATGGTATAGAATGTTCAACATAAGGAAATTCTTCAAAGGGTATTTTTCCTGCATAAGGAATCGAATGCTTGTTGAAACACAGACCTTTCCAAAACCACTCTTACGTGTTATTTTCCTTTACAGAGATTGCTGGAAAGTACTGTTGTTGTTTTTTCCAAAGAAGTTTTGGTTAGAAGAATAAGGTTGAACGAGCAGAACTCTGTTCGTGATACTTTAGAATGGAAAGTTTATCACCTGGAAGATGAGTTAATAGAAAACGACGTCAGGCTTTGGAGCAAAAAGGAACTAAAATTTAGAATTATATATAAGACATTTGGTAAAAAAATGAAAACGTGTTATGTCGTGGAAATTCATGTATACAGGGTGAGCCAAAAGTAGGTGGACAGCATTTGGAATAGGTTTATGTATCGGTCATATTAATGCAATTGTATATTATAACTATGTTGCAACTATATTATTTGTGTTATATAATTACAATTGTATAATTACATTTGTTTTAATTTAATCTGTTTTCGTTTTTTTTAGATTGTTAATAGAACCCATAATGTCAAATACTTTAAATACAGATAAAAGAATATGGGTGTTAAAAGAGTATTGGAAATTTCAAAATACTGAAACCGTAAGGAGAAAGTGGGTTGAAACATTTGATACTCCAGCTCCAAAAAGACAAACCATTTACCGTATCCGTGACAAATTCGACGCCACTGGCTCAATCCTTAATGCTGCTAAAACTGTTCGACCCAAAACAGTCTGTACAGAGAATAATAAGCAACGTGTTGCCGATGCATTTGTTCAAAGTCCAAACAAATCCACCAGAAGAGCTTCTATGGAATTGAACATACCACAAACCTCTATTAGGCGAATTATAACGCAAATTGGGTTGAAACCCTATCGACCACAACTAATTCATGGCTTATTGGAGGATGATCCAGACAGGCGACTGCAATTTAGTGAAAGTATGCTGAACAAGATTGAAGAAAACCCAGGAATTTTAGATAACATTGTGTGGAGTGATGAAGCTTCTTTTAAATTATCCGGTCATGTCAATAGACATAATTGTGTTTACTGGTATAGTGAGAACATGCATTTAACATTAGAACAACAGCTAAATCAGCCTGGTGTCAATGTTTGGGGTTGTATTTCAAGCTCTGGTGTTTATGGACCATTTTTTTCGGACGGAACAATTACAGGAGATAAGTATCTCGAAATTCTAAGGAATCAAGTTGTTCCCCAGTTACAGCAACAACCTAATTTACATGACTTTTATTTTCAACAAGATGGGGCCCCTCCACATTATTCCAAAGGAGTTCGTGAGTATCTGGATGAAACATTTCCATTGAAATGGATTGGTCGAAGAGGTCCAATCGATTGGCCGGCACGTTCACCGGACTTGACCCTATGTATTTTTTATTTTGGGAGTACTCAAGGAAAAAATTTATAGTCAAAAACCAAGAAGTGTCGGTGATTTAAAAAATTACATAAGAGATGCATTTCAAGAAATTAATGTCCAGAGTGACTTGTGCAAAAATGTTTGTCGAAGCGTAAGAGGTAGACTTCAAAGCTGTGTAAATCAAGAAGGAAAACAATTTGAGCATTTGCGTTAATAAATAATATTTTATTTTCATTAATATAATTGTCTTATTACATATAGTTGTACGTATACGTGATCTCTAAATAAATGTTTTTTTACTGTCCACCTACTTTTGGCTCACCCTGTATATATAACAAATTAAAATGATGCAATAATAGATAAGGTAGTAATGGGAGAGAAGACATTTAATGGCATTAGAGATGTTAAACACAGGATTAAGTTTTCAGGTCAAAAAGTTGAAGCCCAAAAGAATTATTTCTCAACAAACAAAGTAAGTCCATTATGATTATAAGCTTTGGAATGGAGATAAAAATACAGAAAAAAACATATTGCTCTAATAAACAAAAAACAAATGAAGCTATGATGCAAACTTTTGCCATGGACGAAAGATTATAATCACAGAACTATAATTTTATATCGTGAGAAAAGAAAATAATAACTGAATTTTCCTTGTTGGGGACATGCTTCGAACGTATAATACCTTTTTTTGGGGATCATGGTGACCTTACACAATTATTATTGAAATTCTTACTGTCTTATTAGTGCTTACCAAAAGAAAAAAAATACGTTTTTAAAGTTTTATTTTGGTAAAGATTGTTAAGTGAAACTGATAGTTCACATAGAGTACTGAGTGTATAATATTACACTGATAGTTCACATAGAGTACTGAGTGTATAATATTTTTACAATAACGTGTTTTTCTTCCTTAGTATTCAACCATAAAGAATGCAATTATCTGTCGGGATTCTAAAACTACAAAACGTAAAAATGACTATGAATACTATAAAATATAAAAAATACAGAAGGAAATAAATAAACATATTTAAAGCTATATATATGTGTGTGTAGTAAATAGGCTTAACGTCTACAGTCAGCAGTGTCACTTGGAACCTCTGATTGAGTACTACAAAAGCCAAACCAATGAGAAAATAACACTATAAAGATATTGCAGTAACGATTGGTGTTTAAAGTTCTACTTAGAAAAATGAACCATTTTACCAGTTTAACGATACTCAGCGTTTTAGAGCCATTAACAAATATAATTAGATAAGATTGAGAACAGCCATTACCTCATAATAATAATAACAAACACACTTAGATAAAATGTACAACAGCCATAATACATAACAATTATAACCACACTTAGATAAAATATAGAACAGACATTACCTCATAATAATAATAATAAACACATTTAGATAAAATGTAGAACAGCCATTACCTCATACATAACAGTTACAACCACATTTAAATAAGCTTAAGAACAAACAAGACTTCACAAATAATAATTTAAAACATATTTAGGTGACATGATCAACAATCATTATCTCATACATTACAATTAAAAACACATATAAGATGAAGAAAAACCTCAAAAATAATTAGGTATACATTTAGATAACGTGAAAAATATTTACTACCTCACAAAAAATAATTATCTCTTCCTACTGATCTTATAACTCAGTCGTAAACAAAACAAAATCAGATGAAAATGTTTATATTAAAGTCACATTTTAACAGTATACAAAAAACAAGCAAAGATTATCTAACACGAATAAAGAAAAACAGGTTTGAACTGGTGAGGCCCAGCTGCCTATCTCGATACATTCTATTTAACAACTTTGCGTGGTTTGTGGCCTTCATGTAAGAGCTTATTGGAACTACCTGTAAGAGTATATGTTTTTTCTGCACACAAACAAGTAATAATAACGCAAACCGGGCTCGGCATAGCCAAGCGTGTTAAGGCGTGCGACTCGTAATCCGAGGATCACGGATTCGCATCCCCGTCAAGCCAAACATGCTCGCCCTTTCAGCCGTGGGGGCGTTATAATGTGACGGTCAATCCCACTATTCGTTGATAAAGAGTAGCCCAAGAGTTGGCGGTGGGTGGTGATGACTAGCTGCCTTCCCTCTAGTCTTACGCTGCTAAATTAGGGACGGCTAGCGCAGATAGCCCTCGAGTAACTTTGCGCGAAATTCAAAAACAAAAAACAAACAATAACGCAAACCAATCTAAGTGCAATTGGTCCTGTTACTAACAGTACAACTACAATCAACCCTGTTATTCACAGTCGACCATGCGTCGTCACAAATTCGTTGATCACCTTGAAAAACACATATATTGTACAGATTGTATTTCAAGTTATGTGCAAAGCTACACATTAACTGTATTTGTTCTGCCCACCATGAATATCCAAACCCAATTTCCATCGTACCGCTGTGCCAATGAGGGTCTGAGTGAATGGAACAAGTGTGTATTAAATAAAACAGTAAGTTTGTCTGTCTTTTTAACAACCCCTAACTGCTCTGTTGTAAAAAAGAATTAATGTATTAGATTGATACACAGATAAGTATTCGTCTGTGTTTCGATATTTTTCGACCTAATAATACAATGTGTATAGATTTTTCCCACTACTCTTTGTAATTTCATTCTGTCACATAAGATATTGACGCGTCAAAACATCATAAGGGTATTTATTCCTAAGCGGATAAAGTTTCTCTTCCAAAAACCATAGGAACAAAACTATATCAGAATGGTGTATTCTACTGCAAACGTAAAGACCCCCAGTAGCACAGCGATATGTTTGCGGTCTCACCTGGATATAAACCGGGTTCGATACCCGTGGAGGGCAGAGTACAAATAGCCCATTGTGTAGCTTTGTGTTTAATTCCAAACAAGCAAGTCAACGTAAAAAAGAAACAGAGAAACATACCTATAGTGACAGCTTTTTGAACTTCCAATCGTGAACATGTTGACGGTACACAAATTCCTAGACGTAATGGCACTGAATAGAAGAATTGGGCATTCTGGGCAAAATCGTGAAACACCTAGAAAAATATTTGAATTTTGAGAAAAATTGAATATCTTTTCCTTTTATAAAATATACAGTTATACGATATATTCCCGCCGATTGATAAACCAATAAGGAAAAAGAAAGCTTAGTGGGTGGGTTTCGAATTCCTACTCATTGAAAAAATTTTAACAACAAATAAATTGGTACTTAGGTTGATCATTAAGGTACATATGGCTGTAAGGTCAAGCCAACATCCAGCAATTTATGTGAAAGGTGTTGTCATCATTTCTTAAGCCTTAGGTAATTCGAACAAGCCTCCATACGATAAATCGGTTTTCGTTGGTACACCTCACAACATCAAACGAACACTGAGTTTGTTTAACAGTTTGTTGTTGCAACGTTTGAAGTTTCTTAAAAGTTTAGTAACCTCTTTATGAAGGATGATGGTGAACGTCGATATTCAGCCATTCACAAAGTAAAGCGTGTATTACTTTAACCTTTATTCAGAATAAAGCTGAGCATGCGTATAACAGTACTTACGTTGTGGCAAGTACAAACTGTGAGTGAAAAGTTACAACAGAATAAACCTATTAGACTACAGGGTGGCATAATACATATGGATGGGTAGGGACTTACGGACCACCCTGTACAAAGTACACAATACTGTCTCATTAATCTCATTAATTTACGGACATGCGCTTTGGACCTAACTGCAGAATTGTCAGTTATTATCTTAATTTGTTTTACATGTATTTTTATTCTGCTTCGAAGTATTCAGTGGTTAAGTAAAGGTGTAAAACACACGCTAGAAATAATTGATACAAACTCCTGATTCCTACTGTTATTAAATAAGAAACTGACTACCAGCTAAGGAAGAAGTTCTAGACAAGTTATTAGCTTCAAACTGTCTTCCATAACTATAAGATTTGATTGTTATAGTAGTAAATGGAACGTGCTAGTTTACTTTCATGTAACACCAAAGTAGTAGCCAACAGTTTTTGTGAGATTTTTTTTCCCTTTGTGAAGAACACATCTCAACAACTGACCTCTCCAGGTTTTGAGAAATTGGACAGAGCTTTCACCCCGACTACGATGCTGCTGTATTTTGCTGAACGAGCTGGTAATGGAAGTCGTAGTAAAACAGAACAATATTGTCCTTGGAAAGTGGACACTTTAGACTCTTTGGTAGGAGAGACGATGTCCATACACTGATCGTAAGATCCTAAGCTGGTTAAGGTTCCCTCCAACAGTCCAGCTGGAAGTCTTCCGTTAGAATCAATCACTGAAAGAAATATAAATATTATTAAAATAATTTGTTTGTTTGTTTTTGAATTTTGCACAAAGCTACTCGAGGGCTATCTGGGCTAGCCGTCCCTAATTTAGCAGTGTAAGACTAGAGGGAAGGCAGCTAGTCATCACCACCCACCGCCAACTCTTGGGCTACTCTTTTACCAACGAATAGTGGGATTGATCGTCACATTATAACGCCCCCACGGCTGAAAGGGCGAGCATGTTTAGCGCGACGGGGATGCGAACCCGCGACCCTCAGATTACGAGTCGAACGCCTTAACATGCTTAGCCATGCCGGGCCTATTAAAATAGTAATAAGCAACTTGAAATATATAATAATATATAATATAATATAATATGTAATAAATATATAACAAACGTAAAATGTGCTGTTTGTAATGTTGCGATTACTCCCCATTTGTGGTCATTTCAATATACGTGAAGTCAAATCAGTCTTCACGAAACGTATTCACCACTATTGATTTAATATAGCTCAAAGCTGATCAGGTAATATTTCCTTAATCCTTTTGTGTAGACACCTAAAACTACGTGATTCCAAATCAGAACAAACAGCATCCTTAGACGTCACCAAACTTGCCCATTTGTATAAACGTAAGTAACTGAACTGTATTAGTGAACTTAAATGAAACTGATGTATTTCTGATGAAGTTTTAATAGTAAAATAATGAGGTAATAAAATTACATTCTGAAGATCGTTATTTTATTTAGGTTTATAAATATATCTCGTTAAGTCCAGTTAATATATCTCGTTAAGTCCAGTTAAGTGTCGGGTAATAAACTCCAGTTTGTGTTAAACAAAAAGTCAAGAATAATGATGTTGAACATTTAGTCCAAAATAAATAATCATACAACACTAAAACGTACATAAATACACTGCTATACTATACTTAAGTTGACGAAATGGGAATTGTGAAGTCGTTAAAGGATACCTTAGGAAAAAAAGAATTTATGTTTATAGGCAGGACAGGTCAATAACCTTATATCAATCCAATTTAAAATGTATGAGCTGAGTTAAACCGATTAACGATATATCACAAACTAAACATGGAAGATGAACTTTTTGAAGTACTCATAGAAGGATGGCAGTCAGTCAGGAATGTCTGTATAAACATATTGATAACATGTCACGTCGATATGAAGCAGTACTGAAATATCAGTGAATGTTGACTAAATATTAACTTGTGAATCCGTTTTGTGTTGTCTTGAGTTTCATTTATTACGTTAGATAATTGCACAGCATCTTGTCTGATAATTTTGTAGGTTAATTAGAATAAGATCAAAGAAACTACAACAGCTGCGCAACACTGTTTATGAGTTTGTTTGTTTGTTTTGAATTTCGCGCAAAGCTACTCAAGGGCTATCTGCGCTAGCCGTCCCTAATTTAGCAGTGTAAGACTAGATGGAAGACAGCTGTCATCACCACCCACCGTCAACTCCTGAGCTACTCATTTACCAACGAATAGTGGGATTGATCGCTACATTATAACGCTTCACGACTGAAAGGGGGAGCATGTTTGGTGAGCCGGGGATTCGAATCTGCGACCTACAGATTACAAAAAAAAAAACACATCAAAACAAGTCAAACTAAACTATACTAAAAAGATTCAATTTGATCAAATCCAACTTCTTCTAGGTGATTGTGTTGGACAAATGACAGTTTATACTAATGAGAATTTTCACTTTGATTACTGTGAATATGACCGCACAGGATCCCAAATATACATTCTTGTGTGTTGTTTGACCTCTAACCACATAAACTTCTAAATAAAGAAGAAGAAGAAAGCATTGTTCAGAAATATTGAACCAAGGTACAATTCCAGAAAGTTTCACGTCAGTTCACCGAGAATATGAAGGAGTGGCGTTCGATTACAATGTGTTTGGAAGAAGAAACAATAGAAAGAGACTTAGTGACGTATGACTCTTGATACAGTTATTGAATAGTTGACTTTATTTTAAACGTATAAGAAAATTATCTTTCAACGAACTATTACCATATTGTGAATTATGTTACCTTCGAGAAACAATAACAGCTGTAAGACTAGCTATCATTATGGTTACAAAAAATTCTTGGACTTCCATTCAAAGTTCATAACAATCTATATAAGCCAAACATGCGTATTATTTTATTCAGAACAGGTAAATATTTTGAAGAATGGTATAGTCGGTATTACCTGAAAGGTTAGTTTGTTTGTTACAGAGTAAAGACATATTGGGCAATCTGCTGTGTTCAGTCCAGAGAATAGAACCAAGGATTTTAGCATTGTAAGTCTGTAAATTTATCGCTCTCCAACAGGGAAATTATATCAAGTGAACATAAGAACGTCCATAATTTACACAGTGTGTACAATCTCGAATATTATGAAATTTTGATGGTTAAAAATGAAATAAAGCCTAATAGCTTAAAATTAAAAAGTCTTAACGTAATTGTTATCGAGAACAAAATGTGGCCATTTGAGTTCTTTGGAGTTCCACGGTCATACAAAAAATCAGATATTGTAAAAATACCTCATTATCGAGGCTTCCTGAAGACTAAATTAAGTTTTGTGGGTAATTATTAAGGCTCGTGAATCTAAACACATCTCTACTCACTCTTCGAGGCCCAAGTCTCCATTCTACCGAAAGACGTCAATACTTCCATTACACTGTGATGGCAAGTTTCACTGGCGTTCATCGTTCTCAGCAAGTCCTCCATAATCGGTTTTATGGTTTCTGTTACATCTAACGCTTTTGCCGAGTAACTATTTCTAAAAATTTCCCAGGCTTTAACAGCTTCCACGTCAGCCATTATCCAAGGACCGTCTAAAGCTTTATCGTCATAATCATGGTTATATAAGTCAGCAGAAACTGGGGAACAAAAATTAATTAATGCACGTATAAATAGTAACAAAAATACCTTTAACATTGTATGTATCTTTTGACGACCGAGTTGTTAGTGTACAATAAAAATACACTTCAAAGTTCTCGTGCTTTAAATATTAGTTTTCACTTTCAAGTACGCATGCGTCATATTTTGAAAAACCACCGTGACTACTATTCATCATTTTCTACACGTCAGCTGCAAAAGAAAAAATACAAAACAAAATAGACACTGGGAGACAGTACGATAAAAGCAGTCCACAGTTTAGTTTTTATGGAGAGCGTGCAAATAGCCCTCGTGCTATGCGCGAAATTCAAAACAAACCAAACCTTTATGGAGAGCATGTAACGATAGATATCCGCATTTCCACCATCTTTATTTACCAACAAAAGTAATTGAGAGAAGACACACGTTAAATGATTTTATTGTATATCAAAAAATAACAAATGACATTCCAGAAAAAAAAAAAACAAATGACATTCCAAAAAAATAAAAAATAACAAATGACATTCCAGGAAAATAAAAAATAACAAATGACATTCCAAAAAATAAAAAAATAACAAATGACATTCCAGAAAAAAATAACAAATGACATTCCAGAAAAAAAAAAAATAACAAATGACATTCAAAAAAAAAAAAAAATAACAAATGACATTCCAGAAAAATAAAAAAATAACAAATGACATTCCAAAAAATGAAAAATAACAAATGACATTCCAGAAAAAAGTACAAAAAATAACAAATGACATTCCAGAAAATAAAAAATAAAAATGACAAAAAAAACATTTCAAATGAATTCCAAAAATACACAAAAAATAACAAATGACATTCCAAAAAAATAAAAAAATAAAAAATTACATTTCAGAAAAAAAATACAAAAAATAACAAATGACATTCCAGAAAAAAAAATTAATTTAAACTCAAAGTTTCGGCTTTTATCTTTTTCTAGAATCACACAGCTTATAACTAGTTGAAAATAACACATGCAACGATTATAAACTGATTTAACAATAGTAATGACACGCGTTATCAAACGCACGTTAAAGAGAATTGTAAAGATTAAGCCACGGAAAACCGTTAATTACAAAGATTAAGAAATATTTCTGTTTGTTTTAGATTTATAAAAGTGAATCAGAATATATGCTGTGTTTGTTTATTTGTTAAATTTCTCGCAAGGCTACGCGAGAGCTATCTTTGCTAGCCGTCCCTATTTTAGCAGTGATAGGCTAGAGGGAAGACAGCTAGTAATCATCACTCACCACCAACTCTTGGACTACTCTTTAATGAACAAATAATGTGATTGACCGTCACATTATAACGATTCCACGGCTGAAAGAGCAAGTACGCTTGGTGTAACGGGGATTCGAACCAGCGAGTCGAAAGCCCTAATCACGTGGTTGTGATGGGATGGAGATGCTGTGAATTTTCGATCAAGGAAACTGTTACACTTATTTCAGAACCTGGTGTTCAATGGTGTTTTATTAAGCATACCATGTTTAGTTAGAACGTGTTCTCATTGATTTCTTTAGAATTCACAGTAGCAAAAAAGTGTTCCTAGAAACGTTCATTAAAGTATTTACCATGAACAAAGTTTCGTAATTGTCTTTCTTCGTTGTTGTTGTTCTGTACTTTTGTTATATAGCTAGAGACTTTTTAATCATTCTAATTCTTTTTGAAAGAAGCAAAATAGAATGGAATAAGTAAAAACACACGTCTATGACGAATCTTTATATTAATTTGCAAAGTTCCGGGCAGAAGCCCTTCGTCAGGCAGTTTAAACCGTCTTAGAAATAATCTGTCTAACCCTAATTCTTTTTTAACATGCGTTCAATAGCGCGTGACAATATTATTCTTAAGTAAAACTTTTAATTGTTCTATTGTTCTTTTCAGTTAATTACAGTACAAGTCATCTAGTCCATTGTTTATACAAAAAAAAAAACATGTTTTATTTTACGATAATTTCCTTATTAGGAGCCGAAAGGAAAAGATACATAAGTGTAATCCACGGGTTTTGTATAATACGAGATCGCAACCAAGATCTTTTGACAAAGGATTGACTCAGATGACATTTTGAATAATTGAAGATTTTCTTCTCTCCAATTGTATCAAAAACAACAACAACCACTTAAACATTTCATAAGAGCAATTCCACTCAGTAAACTATCTAACTGTTGAGAGAAATTACCATCAATTATATGGTTTGTTTGTTTGGAAATTTCGCACAAAGCTACTCGAGGGCTATCTGTGCTAGCCGTCCCTAAGGCAGCTAGTCATCACCACCCACCGCCAACTCTTGGGCTACTCTTTTACCAACGAGTATAGTGGGATTGACCGTCACATTATACACCCCCACGGCTGGGTGGGTGAGCATGTTTAGCGCGACGCGGGCGCGAACCCGCGACCTTCGGATTACGAGTCGCACGCCTTACGCGCTAGGCCATGCCGGGCCTCAATTTTATGGAGAAAAGTGAATTTATTAGAGCAGTCTTTGGACATATTTAAAGCATTTGATTGGATAAATCTACATAATTATATTATCGTAGTGTCTGTTATATGACCATCTAACTACTTTGCAGGGTGTACATAGACATTCACCAAAATTGGTTTGGAGACTCCATGTGGGTACTTGCAAATTTTCAGTTTTGCATTTTTATGGGTGTTTTTTTACTCTATCTTCGCCCATTCTTGATGGATCTTTGGCGCAAAGGTGTTTTGTGGTCCGTGTGAAAATAAATCAAAATTTTCGGTTTCATCTTTTGCATTTTGTAGTTTGTATGAGCATTTTTGCTTTTTTTTTTTACAACTATGTATAAGTAAAGCAATTTTTCGTGTCACAAGATAGCCTTCTATTAATCCGTAATTTACATAACTTCTATCCTAGGGAGGGGTACTCTATTTTTGTTTGTTGGGTCCATGTGGAAATCCATGCAAATCTCCATATTCATGTATTGCAGTTTATATGGCCGTTTTTGTGTTTTTTACAATTACGTTTAAGGAAAGTAGCTTTTCATTAATTATGAATCTACATAATTCCCTCCTGAGGCCCCCCGCTAGTACGGCGGTAAGTCTACGGATTTACAACGCTAAAATCAGAGGCTCGATTCCCCTCAGTAAGCTTAGCAAATACCCTGATGTGGCTTTGCTATAAGAAACACACACACACACACCCTTCTGGGGAGATTTAGTACAGCTGGTACATAATATGGCAATAAGGGGTCAAATGTATAATTCGTTGGAGAGTTATTTGATGTACAAAATCTCAATAATTAATATTGATAGCAAATATTCTCATGAATTAATAACTACAAGAGGGGTTCCTCGGGGCTGTGTTCTGACACCACTGTTGTTTTTATTATACGTTAGTAACTCTGTTCTGACACCATTGTTGTTTTTACATGTTAGTAGCTCTGTTCGGGAACCACTATTGTTTGTATCGATTGTTAATAGCTCTGTTCTGACATCAGTATTGTGTTTATATTGTATTTTAGTAGTTCTGTTCTAATACCACTAAGTTTTTATTATATGTTAACAGATCTGTTATGAGACCACTGTTATTTTTATTATACGCTTATGATATGTCAGATTTATTATTTCATGCACGGTTATTTCATTTGTTTATAATAATTTAAGGGCGATCGGCTTGTAATCTGAGGGTCGCGGGCTCAAATCCCCGTCACATCAAACATGCTTACCCTTTCAGCCGTGGGGGTGTTATAACGTTAAGGTCCATCCCACTATTCATCCATAAAAGAGTAACCCAAGAGTTGGCGGAGGGTGGTGATGACTAGCTGCCTTCCCTCTAGTCTTACACTGCTAAATTAAGGACGGCTAGCGCTGGTAGCCCTGCGCGAAATTCAAAAACAAACATACAAATTTTAATAATTTAAAATATTTAATTGAAATGGTTAATTTCTCACTAGATATATTAAAGTATTGATTTAATGTAAACTATTTCTTTATAAATCTTGAATAGTGTAAGTTTATATTTTTAGTAATGAAAATAAGATTGCTAATAGTAAGCATATAAATATATTGTGAAGTTCTCGGATATTACAACTGATGATAAATTAAACTAGTTTGAGTACATAAGAACTATTAGCATTTATCCCGTTAAAAATAACAGAATTAATAGAGCCGTATAACTGAAACAAACAAACTATGCTTTACCAACAACGTGGCAGAAAAAGTGCAGTTTTGAGACAGTCAGACATTGGTAACTTCATTTGTGATCCAATCAAAAATGAGATAATTCATGAAAGGAATTTATGGCATATTAAGAGTAATTATTGGTAAAAATCAGTTAGATTAATAATTTATAATATCCAGAAAAGCGAACGTGTTTTGGTAACACTACGTTCTAATAGTGGCTTGCTTTCACGCCACGTTGCTTAGCAACGAAAGTAGAAAATAAAATGCATATATAACAAAATTGTAACGCTATTGGTTGATTTGTTAATTAAGAGTCTCTATTTATTACAATGTTTGTTTTTATTATATTTATATTTAACAAACATTGGCGATTAACAGAAAACAGTTTAATTTAGAAACTATTTGAGTTGAAAATTGAATCGATATTTTTCACTTTCATGATAATTTTTGTCCACTTGACTATAGGATAGATAATCCCACTCCATGTCTTCACTTTAGTCTTATTATACCAACACTCACTACACTTACAAGGTTTCACAACACCTCATTATTGCTCTCTCGCACTAAAACTGTAATGAGCAGACATTTGTTGAACGACTTTTAACTGGATGGGCCCGGCGTGGCCAGGTGGTTAAGACTCTTGACTCGTAATCCGAGGGTCGCGGGTTTGAATCTCCGTCACACCAAACATGCTCACCCTTTCAGCCGTGAGAGCGTTATAATGTGGCAATCAATCCCAATATTCGTGACTAAAAGAATAGCCAGAGAGTTGTCAGTGGGTGGTGATGACTAACGGCCTTCCCTCTAGTCTTACACTACTAAATTAGGGACGGCTAGCCCAGATAGCCTTCGTGGAGCTTTGAACGAAATTCAAACTAAACCAAACCAAACCTTAACTGAATAAATGTATTTGGACTTTTACAAATCTTTATGTTTCGAGAAATCAACAGAAAGAAAGCGTGACGTGATACAAACTTGTATTTTCGTTTTGTTATTATTTCTATATATTGCAAGAAAACGATCTAACCTAACCTATATAAAATTCAGTTTGTTTCTGATATAACTTATTATTTCGCATGTAATTGTATGTTTATAATAAAAAATAAATTAAATTATATACCTCGTGGTTAATAGCTTTTTTTTTTTTTAATAACAAGGACATATATATATATACTGTTGTTGTGTTCTGTATTTACTATGGGGAAAACCCACACACTAGTCACGTGTTCATAGTGAATTCAAACCACGTTCACATGAAGAGGTATGTTTGATACTTTTCAGTATGATGTTGGCCCAATTTTTCTCTCCTCGGTTCATGGTTTGTGATGAGGAATGGAATTCTCTTAAACTGGTGTAACCCAATAACACACATTGATCATAGTGGAGATTCAATAGGATCTTAAATATAGATTTCGAAATTAAACAATTATCAGAATACTAGGCTGATTTATTAAATACATTAATATTCATGATACGAGACTTTATTGCTGATTAACATATACAACTTTAAAAAGAGACAAACAGATGAATCTTTAAAACTTTTATTGGGGTAAATATTTGGAATGTTACACCCAATAATATAAGAGAAATAAAAAATCTTATGTTGAAAAACCTATTTACTTGATTATTTTTGTATTTCATTAAGAAAAGATTTATTCTCAATTAATTATATTTAATATATGACATGGTATTATTTTCTGGAATTTATGGTTTGGTTTAGTTTGTTTCGAATTTCGCTCAAAGCTACAGAAGGGCTATCTGCGCTAGCCGTCCCTAAATTAGCAGTGTAAGACTAGAGGGGAGGCAGCTAGTCATCACCACCCACTGACAACTCTCTGGCTATTCTTTTAGTCACGAATATTGGGATTGATTGTAACATTAAAACGCCCTCACAGCTAAAAGGGCGAGCATGTTTGGTACAATGGAAATTCGAACCCGCGACCTTCACATTACGAATCGAGTGGCTTAACTACCTTGCCATGGCTGGCGTGGAATTTAGGTAAATGTTTCTTTTTTAATTATTTTTTTTTCTGTTAGAGAGGATGAACTCTGTGTAAGACGTCTATGTTATTGTTGTTTATGCCACGTTTTCATGTGTTATATATTACAGTATATTTTGTTATCTAGTTTGGGAATAAGTTTGGATGGGAATTGAATTGAATACGATTTCATTTTGTCGGACACCTTCTTGACAAAAAGGAACAAATAAAAAAGCACATGATCTTCTGTCCAGCAACTTAATAATCAAATTGTGTCAGAAATAAGTCATTGAGGTCTTTGTAAGATATCCTAAATGCTATTCACGTTTCATTAAAAGTACGTTTGTTTCCATAAAATGTTAGGATAAGGATATGGTATACTAAAGAAATATACTTTTCTTCAAACTCTGTGTAACGATTAGACATCTTGACAGGTGTCCACTTTTCAGTAGAGTTTAACTCCAAATACAATAACTTGCTCAAACATAATTATGTTCAAACTCTATCTAACAACTGGACGTCCTGTTGTCCGTGTGTATGTTTTCATTTGTGGACTGTACCTCAGATTCTTCTCGTGCACACACGGTGCAATGTTTGAACGTGCTTGCCAAGTCTTATATTACGTTTGAAACTAGACCCAAGCATTGCAGTGTTAAAAATCAACACGCCATCTATCTGAAGGTAAGGTTACTCATTCTTCCTCTAACTTTGGGTGCAGACTTGTTGTATTAAGAACAATAATAAACTAGAAAGTACTTTAATATCATAACAAATTCCATTACAAAAGAGTTGAAATGCATGAGTCAAAATGGTTCATCATGATGTAATATTATGATATTGATTAAATGTGCCTCAGAGTTTTCTTTGGTGAGTCAGGCCTTGATGTTTATGTTAAATACTTCAAAACAAACGTAACAAGTACGCTAGGACTTCATTTCAGGCCTAACGTTCTTGTTACGTTTGTTTTGAAATCCTTCTGTTTCATATTGAAAGTTTGAATACATAAGATAAATTGAGGTGTGATCGAATATTTATAGCTGTGTCCATATTTCTGCAGACAGATGTATCTATTAAGCAGTTTAGAGACACAATGGTCTTTCCGGACATACACTGACAAACCTACTCACAGCACTAAATAATTTAAACAAGTAGCCTGAACGCGTAAAATGATCGATCATAATTGGAGTTTCATTGTAAAAGCCATTAGATTATCATATGAATGTGTAACATTGATCAATAATTTGAAATCAAGTGGGCATTTCTTAATTTTTAAAAGTGACTTAAAACTCAGACTTTATCATTAACTTGGAGAAAAATGGTCACTTCTTAATGTTTAGAAGTGACTTAAAATTTAAACGAAAACTTTCAAACTGAGTAATGTTAGCAGTTTGAAAGTGGCATAACATCGAAGGAGTTACTTTTGTGCCTATTTAAATTAATCGATCAATCTCTATCCATCTTTCAATTGAATTTGCTGGTTCTGTTCCTTTTGAGTCTATCAACTCACTTTTCTTCCTGTTTGACTTGATATAGTTGGTTCTGTTCAAACTTGAATTAATGTATTTGGTTCGGTTCGTATTTGAGTTGATCCAGTTGGTTCTGTCTCTGTTTGAATTGATATAGTTGGTTCTGTTCAAACTTGAATTAATGTAGTTGGTTCGGTTCGTATTTGAGTTGATCCAGTTGGTGCTGTCCCTGTTTGAATTGATTCAGTTGGTTCTGTCCCTGTTTGAATTGACCTAGTTGGTTCTGTTCAAACTTGAATTGATGTAGTTGGTTCGGTCCGTATTTGAGTTGATCCATTTGGTTCTGTTCAAACTTGAATTGATGTAGTTGGTTCGGTCCGTATTTGAGTTGATCCAGTTGGTTCTGTTTCTGTTTGAATTGATCCAGTTGGTGCTGTCCCTGTTTGAATTGATCCAGTTGGTTCTGTTTCTGTTTGAATTGATCCAGTTGGTGCTGTCCCTGTTTGAATTGATCCACTTGGTTCTGTCCCTGTTTGAATTGATCCACTTGGTTCTGTCCCTGTTTGAATTGATCCAGTTGTATCTGTCCCTGTTTGAATTGATCCAGTTGGTTCTGTCTCTGTTTGAATTTATCCAGTTGGTTTTGTCCCTGTTTGAATTTATCCAGTTGGTTCTGTCCCTGTTTGAATTGATATAGTTGGTTCTGTTCAAACTTGAATTGATGTAGTTGGTTCGGTTCGTATTTGAGTTGATCCAGTTGGTTCTGTTCCTGTTTGAATTGATCCATTTGGTTCTGTCCCTGTTTGAATTGATATAGTTCGTTATGTTCAAACTTGAATTGATATAGTTGGTTCTGTTGCTATTTGAATTGATGTAGTTAATTCTGTTCGTATTTGAGATGATCCAGCTGGTTCTATGTGAATGGATCCATGACGCTGTTTCCAATTCTTGCCGAATTCGGTTTTCCTCTAACTAGGAACATTGTATTATTTGTCATGATGCTCGAGATGACGATCTGTTAACTTTACAGAGTTCATCATTGACACAATATTAACTACAAAACAAAACAAGCAAGTATCGCATTTCAAAGCGTTTGGTAGCAAATGTAACATCGAGATGAAGCTTATAACACCACAAGTCGAAATGACATTCAAGCTGCCAAAAGAAACTAAACCAATAGGAAACTCGCGTAATGATATCTAGCAGAAGTTTTTTATTCTAAGTAATGTTGTGATTGCGTCAGCCCATTTGGTTCCACAGCCTGCTACTACCCACATAAAACCCACAGTTTAACTAACTTTTCATTCATAACTAACTCATTCTGAAAAACAATCGAAGTCCCCAGGCTCTAGTTTCCTGCTACCTGGTACGTTCTAAATTATAGGTTTTAAAAGTTTGAAAATGGGAAAAGAAAGGTACAGAAGAGAATTGGTTGAAGAGACCAGAACTGTTAGCATGTTTCTGTTAGATTGTTTTAAACGACCAATCTTAACTTTTTTTAGTTGTCTCTACTGCATTTTCTAGTATTTTGTGGTACTTACATTGTTGTTTAGGTAATAAACTGTTTATGGTGCGATCTACGAAAACGTTGAGACCATAGTTGATTTAAGTAATGAATGGGGCTCTTCTTACGTTTCTTGAGAAGCCGGACAAGACAGATTCAGATGTGAATGTATTACAGATACCTGGTTCTCATATTTCTTATTAACTTGAGAATGATTAATTGTTCTATGCCTTGAACTTAAGAGAATCGTATGAAGGCCACTTGGTTGGGACGGTACACGATATCACACCCCAAGTCTAAAGAAATGTTTGGGAAAAACATTTTGCTCCTGCCATACCGTTTGTCCCACAACGGTGACTATAAAAACGTTATAGTCTGTACAGAATACACTACTGAGGTCAATATATCCTTCCGCATAAAGTAAGTAATGGGAAGAAAATCGATTTCGGACCTCACGTAGTCTCAGGTGGAGTGTACACAATCTTTTCAAACTTAATTAACTCTACTAATCTTCAATATTCTTCTATCTTATCAAAGTTAGTTAAATCTACTGATCTTCAATATTCCACAGTCTTCTAAATCTTAGTTAAATCCACCGATCTTCAATATTGTACTATTTTAACAAACGTAATTAACTCTACTGATTTTCAATATTGTATTATTCTCAAACTTAGATAACTCTAGTGATCTTCAATATTCGACCATCTTCTCAAACATAGTGAACTCTACTGACCTTCAATATTGTTTCATTTTATTAAACTTAGTTCACTCTACTGACTTTAATATTCTATTATCTTATTACACTTATTAAATCTACTGATCTTCAATATTTTACTATTTTATCAATCTTAGTTAACTTATTTTATCTTTAATATTTCACAATCTTTTCAAACTTAGTTAACTTTACCGATCTTTAATATTCTATTATCTTATCAAACTTAGTTAACTTTACCGATCTTTAATATTCTATTATCTTATCAAACTTAGTTAACTTTACCGATCTTTAATATTCTATTATCTTATCAAACTTAGTTAACTTTACCGATCTTTAATATTCTATTATCTTATCAAACTTAGTTAACTTTACCGATCTTTAATATTCTATTATCTTATCAAACTTAGTTAACTTTACCGATCTTTAATATTCTATTATCTTATCAAACTTAGTTAACTTTACCGATCTTTAATATTCTATTATCTTATCAAACTTAGTTAACTTTACCGATCTTTAATATTCTATTATCTTATCAAACGTAGTTAACTTTACCGATCTTTAATATTCTATTATCTTATCAAACGTAGTTAACTTTACCGATCTTTAATATTCTATTATCTTATCAAACTTAGTTAACTTTACCGATCTTTAATATTCTATTATCTTATCAAACGTAGTTAACTTTACCGATCTTTAATATTCTATTATCTTATCAAACTTAGTTAACTTTACCGATCTTTAATATTCTATTATCTTATCAAACGTAGTTAACTTTACCGATCTTTAATATTCTATTATCTTATCAAACGTAGTTAACTTTACCGATCTTTAATATTCTATTATCTTATCAAACTTAGTTAACTTTACCGATCTTTAATATTCTATTATCTTATCAAACTTAGTTAACTTTAGCGATCTTTAATATTCTATTATCTTATCAAACGTAGTTAACTTTACCGATCTTTAATATTCTATTATCTTATCAAACTTAGTTAACTTTACCGATCTTTAATATTCTATTATCTTATCAAACGTAGTTAACTTTACCGATCTTTAATATTCTATTATCTTATCAAACTTAGTTAACTTTACCGATCTTTAATATTCTATTATCTTATCAAACGTAGTTAACTTTACCGATCTTTAATATTCTATTATCTTATCAAACGTAGTTAACTTTACCGATCTTTAATATTCTATTATCTTATCAAACTTAGTTAACTTTACCGATCTTTAATATTCTATTATCTTATCAAACGTAGTTAACTATACTGATATTGTGTTTCTGTTATCTTATGATACTTAGTTAACTTTACCGATCTTTAATATTCTATTATCTTATCAAACTTAGTTAACTATACTGATATTGTGTTTCTGTTATCTTATGATACTTAGTTAACTGTACCGATCTTTAATATTCTATTATCTTATCAAACTTAGTTAACTATACTGATATTGTGTTTCTGTTATCTTATGATACTTAGTTAACTTTACCGATCTTTAATATTCTATTATCTTATCAAACTTAGTTAACTATACTGATATTGTGTTTCTGTTATCTTATGATACTTAGTTAACTTTACCGATCTTTAATATTCTATTATCTTATCAAACTTAGTTAACTATACTGATATTGTGTTTCTGTTATCTTATGACACTTAGTTAACTATACTGATATTGTGTTTCTGTTATCTTATGATACTTAGTTAACTGTACCGATCTTTAATATTCTATTATCTTATCAAACTTAGTTAACTATACTGATATTGTGTTTCTGTTATCTTATGATACTTAGTTAACTTTACCGATCTTTAATATTCTATTATCTTATCAAACTTAGTTAACTATACTGATATTGTGTTTCTGTTATCTTATGATACTTAGTTAACTTTACCGATCTTTAATATTCTATTATCTTATCAAACTTAGTTAACTATACTGATATTGTGTTTCTGTTATCTTATGACACTTAGTTAACTATACTGATATTGTGTTTCTGTTATCTTATGACACTTAGTTAACTATACTGATATTGTGTTTCTGTTATCTTATGACACTTAGTTAAGATCATGTATGGTTTAGTTATAAAAAGTGCGAAGCATGTAATTTTCTAAAGTTAATAAATAAAGAATATAAAAAGTAAAAAGTAAATAATTCCTTGGAAAAGTTTTTATCCTGAATATTAAGTGCTATAAAGAATTTTAAATATATGTGGAACAGTATTTAATACACAAGAGAGAATAGTGATTGTGTAACGTGTAACTGATGAGTAATGCAAGCGTAAAATTATTGTTATTATTCATAAAAGCTTAGCAGCTCTTGATTTAATATCATATGAAAAAAGTTAGCAGATAACTCATAGTAGTAAATATATTTACTAGATGTCAGGACAGTAGTTAATTTTCTTGAAGCGCCAACCTCGACGGTGGGCTATTCGCGCTCTGTACACCTCAGTATTTTAGCCCTCCATTTTCGTGTTCTGTTTTATAAATTCATTTTATTAATTTTACTTTAAAGTTGAGAATCCGATTGATTTGTTAACTTCTTAAAAGTGTTGTTGCTTTCTCAGCTGCAGCATAATGTTTTTTCGAGAACGTTTTGTCCTTTTGAGGAACTTAAAGTGTAATCGGCTTGGCATTGCCAAGCATGTTAAGGCGTTCAACTTGTAAGCGGAGAGTCGCAGGTTCGAATATCGGACGCACCAAACATGCTCGCTCTTTCAGCCGTATGGGCGTTATAATGTTACGGTCGATCCCACTATTCGTTGGTAAAATAGTAGCCCAAGAGTTGGCGGTGGGTGGTGATGACTAGCTGCCTTCCCTCTAGTCTTATACTGCTAAATTAGGGACGGCTAGCGCAGATAGCCTTCGAGTAGCTTTGCGCGAAATTCAAAAACAAACAATTATTTAATAAAAACTGTGTTGTAAAAACTAACATATATTTCCCACATGATATCAATAATGTACTTGGTTGGTCTGATTGGTATATAGAGACCAGTGACTGTTGAGTGATTGGGTATGATTTAATTAAACATGTTGTTTCAATAGTTTAAATGGAAATAATTTTTTTTCTGTAGAGTGTGTGTGTGTTTGGGATAACAAAGCCACAGGGGACTATCAGCTGTGTCCATCTTAGAGAATCGAAACTCTAATTTTAGCGTTGTAAATCCGTAGACTTATCGTTGTCCTAGCGAGGGACATTTTCTGTAGATAAAATTTATTTCGAAGTCGGGCGGTCCAACCGGTTTTTAGTGGCTCAGCTGTATGTCTGGGGGCTTATGATGCTAAAATTCGCGTTTTTTAAGGTCGTGGTGAGTTTAGAGAAGATACCTCATTGTGTAAATTTGTACTTAACAGCAAACTAGGAAACAGAATAGCCAGTATCAAAGTAAATATTTTCAAATAGAGGAATAGAGTTTGAAAGGTATCATGTGACAAACTTAGTGAATCAGATATATTTAAATAATTGTTTAATTTCGTTCAAAACTACTCGTTAACTTAATTTAAAAGCTATAGTTAATTTTAACATTGTGGATTGTCCTATCATTTTTGTTAATCGGCTGTGGAACGTTTTCTTACATATCATATCAATCATGTTATTTTATAAAGAATCATAGAACAAGATATTAGTTTCCTGAAACTTGTTTGAGAAAAGCAAGCAAACTCTGATAACATTCCTCACTTACATTGTACTTGCATTACTCTTTTATAAAACTCAAGATATTTGTTTCGAATTTCGCGAAAACCTACACGAGGACTATTTACGCTAGCCATTTCTGGTATAGAAGTGATAGACCAACTGAAAGGTAGCTAGTCATCACCACCTACTGCCAACTCATGGGCTGCTATATATTCGAATAGTGGGATTACTAGTAACATTATAACGCCATCAAAACTGAAAATCGAGCATATTCGGTGATGTGATTATAACCCGAGATCCGTGGGATATTTTAAAAAAATATATACAGACTTTGTTCCACATGTTATTTATTTGTGTAAACCACATCGAGCTGTCTGCTGTGTCTACCGAGAGGGATCGAATCCTGTAGATATACCTCTGTCCCGGGGGGGACAAGCCCTCCGATAAGATAACGGTAATCTGTTCAACATCACTCTTTTTTTCCTTTATTCGGATTTAAAAAAAGAACTCAGTAAAAGAGCAAATCCACAAATATATTTAGAGAACAATAAAAATAGCACCTTAGTTTTAAGTTTGGAGGACTTCAGAGTCCTAAAGTATCTTCTCTTACAGTTTATATAATATTAATGACATTTTGTAAAATCTAATTATGATAATATATTTGTGACTAGAGGGTAATACTTTTAAATTTGCGATATTTTTATTATTCTTAATAAATATATATACATTTATACAGATAGATATTATCCTTATACGTAGAAAGATTTTGACATTTACGAAGCATAATCTGTCCACATTCTTACCTGACTTTTTAAAACGATTGTGTTAGCTATTCTAAATACACAGAAGTCACGTGATCTGAGAATAGAATAGGATGTTCCCGGCCATCGATCCTTATTCATTATAATAACACTATGTAAGAAAATTTTGACTTTTCTTGTTCCTGGGCAGAAAGTATTTCCCAATTGCTTATGCCTGAAGTAAATGGAAAAGACCTATTTTTCTCTTAAAACTTTGCTTTTGTGACCTGGGTAATGAAATTTTCAAATTTACCCATTTTTCAGAACATTCCAGGTAGATTCAGTGCTGAGTAGCTAATAGAGAATTTTCTCGAACTTACAAGAATTTTCTAGAAGCTTTTAGAATTTTCTAGAACTTTCCATAGTAATGTAAATACAGGGGCTCACCACTCACCACATCAGTTTAGTTCCAGCTGTCTAAGTGAACACATAGACCTATCTGATTTTAACAGAGGTGACATCAAGAAGCTCCAAGCATTCTTTAGACGCATTCTGCAATGTATGTGACCTAGTTATCAAGACAAGAGCGAAAAGGTACTCTGTGACAGCATCTGCTAAAATGTGTGAAGCCTACGAGGCATATTTCGGCATGCCTGTTGGGGATCACGACAAACCCTGGGCACCTCATTTTACCTGCGAGCACTGAAAAAAAATCTAGAAAGTAAGATGGACAGTTTTTGCTTTCTTGAATAGTAAGATTTCATATTATTCAAATTTTAGACCTTTTAAAATTTAAACATATTTCTGTGCACCTCAAAGAGGAATACAACAGGTCAAGATCTTGATAGAAACCTTGAAGTATGATGAGTATGGCTGGGAGGTTATCGGATACTTCAAAATGGTGGCATTCCTGATGGATCTACAAGGAAGCTTTACCAAGTTTCCATGTTATCTTTACCTTTGGGATAGCAGGGACACCGCAGCGCACTACAACAGGAAGCACTGTCTACAACGGACCGAGTTCTCTGTGGTGAGGCACAATGTCAAGTGTGAGCCGCTGGTAGACCTCCAGAAGGTATTTTTCCCACTTTGCACATAAAATTGGGTCTTATGAAACAATTTGTCACAGCTCTTGATAAGGAGTCTGCAGCCTTCAAGTATATTCGGGACTTCTTTCCTAAGCTGTCTGAAGCAAAGGTCAAAGCTGGTGTCTTCGTTGGATCACAAATAAAGAAGATCCTGGAGTGCACAGGTTTCCCAAGAATCTCAGTAGGAAGGAAAAAAAAGCTTAGAGCAGCTTTGTCGCAGTTGTTCGGGGCTTTTTGGGCAATCACAAGGGCGAAAGTTATGTACAACTGGTTGAAGTTCTGGCGAAGAACTACGGCAAAATAGGCTGCAGGATGTCTCTGAAAGTCCACATCCTTGACGCTCATCTTGATAAATTCAAGGGGAACATGAGAACATTCTCAGAGGAGCAAGACGAGCGCTTCCACCAAGATATACTGGATACTGAACGCCGCTACCAAGGAACGTATAACGAAAACATAATGGGAGACTATACTTGGGGGCTGATACGTGAAAGTGATTTACATTACAGACGCAAATCTCGAGAAACTACTCACTTCTAAACATTTTTGTATAACTTTGGCATAAATACATGTAAATCTAGATTCATATGTTGTTTTATTCAGACCTTATATAAATGAAAATGTGCAAATTTGCCCGTTTTTACATATAAAATAGGTTAATTTCTAAATTTCATTATCCAGCTCACAAAAGCAAAGTTTGAAGGGAATAATGGCCGTTTTATGTACTTTTACAACATAAGTAATTAAAAAATAACACATACTATCCAGGAACAAAAATTTCTGTCACATAGTGTAATGTTTCTTCCTGTATTGTACATAAATAATACGAAACACGTGGTTCAAGTAGGTTGAAAGTGTTTCAGAACAAATTCTAATTGTTACTCTTATATTCCCCTCCTCAGGACTTTAAATCATGTGACGACTAAAATAGAAAGTCCCGTGTAGATTATGTGTAGCTCTAAGGACGGTGGCTAACATTGTGTGCAATTCCAAGGACGATGACCAACTGAACTCTAATTAAATTTGGTTAGTAGAGCAGGAAGCCCATTGCTCATCTGCTAAGAACTTCTGTATCAATAATTCATACCTGGTACCGTTCATGCTAGTAATTGTTTTTTACTGTGCTATTTTTAGTAAACAATTTAGGAAACAAAATAATGCAAAGCCACGAAGAAGCTAAGATTAATATAGTGTTGTTAAATTACAGCATTTAGAATAATGTAAAAACTGTATTCTAGTTACAGTTATTTAAGAAATAAAACGTCAGAAAAAATTATAAAAATCAACAAAATCTCACACTTAAAAGTCCACAGAAAATCAGTAGAAATATACAGGATTTTATTTATTAAATGGACTCTAGAAAGAAGTAAATATTTTATTTATTAAATGGACTCCAGAAAGAATTAAATTTTTTTTATTAAATGGACTCTAGAAAGAAGTAAAATATTTTATTTATTAAATGGACTCTAGAAAGAAGTAAATATTTTATTTATTAAATGGACTCCAGAAAGAATTAAATTTTTTTTATTAAATGGACTCTAGAAAGAAGTAAAATATTTTATTTATTAAATGGACTCTAGAAAGAAGTAACATATTTTATTTATTAAATGGATTCTAGAAAGAAGTAAAATATCAATAAATATAAATAAAACCAAACAAAAACTATTTCCTAAAGTTTTATTGCCCCCTGCCGGCTCAGTAGTAAGTTTAAGAGCTCAGAATGCTAAAATAGAGGTTCGACATCCATTATCATGACAGCTCATTGTGTATCTTTGCGATAAAAACAACAAATAAGCAAAGAACTTTACTAGTTTGGTTTGGTTTGAATTTCGCGCACTAGCTGTTCCTAATTTAGCAGTGTAAGACTAGAGGGAAGGAAGCTAGTCATCACCACTCACCGCCAACTCTTGGGCTACTCATTTTCTAACGAATAGTGGGATTGACCGTCACATTATAACGCCCCAACGGCTGAAAGGACGAGCATATTTGGTGCGACGGGGATTCGAACCCGCGACACTCAGATTACGAGTCGAGTGCCTTAACCACCTGGCCATGCAGGGCCCTAACGGCATTTAAAAGCTAAACAAATGCTCACAACATATTCATACCTGATTTTCGCGATGACGAGAAACCCACTTGAAGTAACAATTTATCTCAGGATGACCGATATGGGTATTAACACTTTTACTAATAAAGCAAAGGGCAATGTGTCGACCTTCTTTTATTTTATAACCCGAAGATGACCTAAGAAGGTCGAAACGTTTTTCTCTGCCTTATTAGTAAAAGTGTTAATACCCATACCAGCCGTCCTATGGCCCGCCATGGCCAAGCGTGTTGAGGCGTTCGACTCGTAATCCGAGGGTCGCGGGTTCGAATCTTGGTCGCACCAAACATGCTCGCCCTTTCAGCGGTGGGGGCGTTATAATGTTACGGTCAATCCCACTATTCGTTGGTAAAAGAGTAGCTCGAAAGTTGGCGGTGGGTGGTGACGACTAGCTGCCTTCCCTCTAGTCTTACACTGCTAAATTAGGGACGGCAAGCGCAGATAGCCCTCGTGTAGTTTTGCGCAAAATTCAAAACAAGCAAACCAGCCGTCCTGAGATATATTCATACATGAGTTTGTTTCCATTTTGTTACGTTAGTTACGTTTGAAAGATTCTAATTAATTATATTTGCAACGTCGGATTTGGTGCAACGCGTTGCAAATGATACTCCTTTACGATCGAGGATAATTCTAAAGACAGATTAGGGAGCAAATAGTAATAAATACTCTGACAAAAATTATAGAAAAAATAACCCGATTATATTACTGTTTCAACACATCAACTTAATCCATCGTTCTAAAAGATAGATGTATATTCCAGAAAGTGGGATTTCCTTTGTAATTCCCGTTTCAGATTATCCTAAAAATAGTTCACGCAGCTTTACATTTTCTGTCGAAAATAACAGACAAACAGAATTAATAAAAAAATCTTCTAAGTATTCAACTTTATTTTAGGAACCTTATTAACCCTAAATAAAGTCCTCCACAGGTTTAATAATTCTAGATCTTATGTAAAGATTGTGTACCAAAAAATATCTTATTATATCTGTTATTAGACCGTATAGCTATATGTTTTGTTTATCTGATGGATCTAGTACTTTGTGATAAAAATACACAAACATATTTATATGATGCTCTATGGGGCGCATGGGTAAAAAGAAAGATTTTTAAATGCACCATTTCCACTGTTTAGAAACAGCAGATATTTTCGAATACCATGCTTTTAATTCTAACAGAAGACCGATTTCAGATATCTGTAAAACAAAGCTATGTTGTAAGCAATATGACATATACAAGTTATAAGGCCTCCAACTCATACCAGTTTGAACATGAATGTGTGTCACACCTCAAGTTGGACTTATTCTCTCCCCTCAGTCTAGCAGGAACTGACACACATAATAACACAATTTTCCAGACGTTGGAGAAGTTATTTTTCATTTACTTAAAATAATTAACACGTGTTTACGACCGGTTCAACGAAATTGTTAAACTCATTACGTGCAGAACTTGAGCGAATATCTAAGCAAGTTATACGAATACACCCGAATAAGGCCCGCCATGGCCAGATGAGATAAGGCGTTCGACTTGTAATATGAGGGTCGCGGGTTCGAATCCCCGTCGCACCAAACATGGTCGCCCTTTCAGCCGTGTGGGCGTTTTAATGTGACCATCAATGGTAAAAGGGTCGCCCAAGAGTTGGCGGAGGGTGGTGATGACTAGCAGCCTTCCCTCTAGTCTTACACTGCTAAATTAGGGACGGCTATTGCAGATAGTCCTTGAGTAGCTTTGCGCGAAATTCAGAAACAAGCAAAACAAATACCCGAATAAATGCTTACACATTAATATTTATTAAAGGTGAAATATATATGTTTCAGCTACCACATGTATAAAGACCTCTGGACAAAATATCAATTATTTTAATGCCTTCTACATCTTAGTTCACAGAGTAAACAAAAAACAGATTAAAATTACTGGCGTTAGTTTAAGATAAGTCACTGGCGATATCATTGTGGCAACAGAAACGTTTCCGACAGTTTTTAAGCGTTGGTTAAAGAGTGGTCTGGAGGTCAAGTGACCATAGATACATTCCACCAACTCCCACCTCCAAACAAATATTTTTATTTCGTCGGATTGGTTTGATGAATACGAATTCATTGCCGAGAATGACACCCTTTCTTCGACGAATAATTCATCGACGTCTATGCCAGGATTCGTCTGTCTGTGTCAAGGTTTAAACTTACTTCTCCTTTCAGCTACTTCCGGGCACAGACAGGATATTTCATTTGACACCCTGATTGTAAAAGTTGATTTCCTCCGGGCACTACGGTCCCCGCCCCCCTGAAAAGGGTCCTTACACCACCCATGATTATAATTATTCTAAACTTCATTCCAAATTAAAAATCACAATACCAAAAGTTCAATCCACTATTCGTTTAATAGAGCAAGCATCATGCCTTACCTAAATTCAAGAACTCGCTGCTTCGCCATAACCCTGGCCTCTTCCGCTCCCAGAGAAAACGGGATTCCACGGCTTCTTAACGTCAATCATCGCACTTCACCAATAAACCAAATAAACTCACGGGCGGGTTTGAAGAGGAAGAGGAGGTTCCCGATCACCCAGTTTGGAAGGATTTCCTTCCTTCTTTAAACCGAATCCCTAGTTTGGAAAAATTTCCTTCCTTCTTTAAACCGAACACCTAGTTTGGAAGGATTTCCTTCCTTCTTTAAAAATCCCCAGTTTGAAACTAAACTGAACCCTAGTTTGGAAGGATTTCCTTCCTTCTTTAAACCGAACCCCAGTTTGGAAGGATTTCCTTCCTTCTTTAAACCGAACCCCCAGTTTGGAAGAATTTCCTTCCTTCTTTAAACTGAACCCCTACCACGACTTTAAATTTTGCTTTGGGAGAGGCAGCTGGTGATCACCACCTAACGCGAACTCTTGGGCTACTCTTTTACCAACAAATAATGGGATTGACAAAACATAATAACGCCCTCAAGGCTGAATGGATGAGCACGTTCAGAATGAGAGTGAAGCGCCCTAACCACCTGACCATGGCTGGCTCCAACGGAAATGAGATAACAACTAGAACACTGATATAAAGACGAAAAGTTACATTTACGCGATACTTGTTAATATATTAGGTATGACAATGTACTTTTCTACTATTGTAAATGTAATGAGAGTTATTTGAAGAGCTTCATCAAAATGGATACAATATAAATATATACAATATATTACAGGATGTTTAATTTCCTTTTCTTCGTTACAAATGTGACACAATTATGTTTTAAACCAATAATTACAATGATTATGTGACACAATTTTAACATGATACTTGCCTGATATCAAGTGTCACACACTTTCAAAGCTTCTTGAATTACATTATTCTATTACCGAACTATGCTTAATGCTTTATTCCAAGTTAAGTCCAAAGCAACACAATGGGCTATCCGTGCTTAGCCCACCACGAATATCGAAACCCGGATTCTAGAGTTGTAACTCCGCAGACATAGCGCTGTACCACTGGGGTAGGGGGGAGAACACCCAACAATTGTCCATTTGAAAGAGGCTTAAGAAGTCAACGTAACGTTTTTGCAACTGAAGTCGTTTCTTAAACGAGTGCCTTACAGTCTTTAGTTCTTAATGTCAAGTACTTTAAAACTGACTTAAGTCACCCTGAGACCTTCAGAAGGTTCTAATTAGTAGGCACATTTGCAAATATATCAAGTTATTCTTGTAAACAATAGCAAAAAGATAAAGCGAAATTGTTCTTTTACCTTTTGCGTAAAAAAATAATCAAATCTGCTTTGGATTGGTTAAAATAAATCTGTCTGATTTTCATGAATAAAATAGCAGCAGAGTTCCAATCATTGTACGTAGTATTTTATGACATCAGAAATAAATACGTGGTTTATAAGAAACAACTTGTGGTCAAGCACCTTTGTTGAAATACAATTTAACAAATTTAATTAACGTGATAACGTGATTCACGCTATGATTATTCCACCATGGATTTACGAAAGCACCGTCAGGTGTTTTGTTTGTTTAGAATTAAGTACAAAGCTACACAATGGGCTATCTGTGCTCTGCCCACAACGGGTATCGAAACCCGGTTTTTAGTGTGTAAGTCCGCAGACATACCACTGTGACACCCGGAGGGGGCCGGTCAGGTGTCGAATATTTATTCTTGTTGACTTCTTAGTGAAATGCTACACACTGGGCTATCTGCAATCCGTCCATCACGACAATGAAACCCCGGATTTTAGCGTTACAAACCCATAAACTTATCGTTGACCCACCGAGTGACGTAATTAATACTACGTCGTCTTTTAATGTACTGAATATATTATTATTCAGGAGGATATGAAGGAAGTCCTCCGGTGGTACAACGGTAAGCTACGGAGGTCCAAATCTCTTCGGTGAACTCAGCAGATAGTCTAATATGGCTTTGCAATATTAAAGCACACACACACATGTGACAGGACGTGGATCCTTTTATGGATTGGTGGATTTTTATTTTTTTTATTTTTAATCACTTGTCACGAATAGATCTACTGATTTATGGTCAACACGGCTCTGTTAAGTCAGCTCTTATATAATTGGCCCAACATGGCCACGTGGTTAGGGCGCTTGACTAGCAGTCTGAGGGTTACGGATCCAAATCACCATCACACCAAACTTGCCCGCCCTTTCAGTCGAGAAGGCGTTATAATATTACACCCAATCCTACTATTTGTTGGTAAAAGAGTAGCCCAAGAGTTGGCGGTGGGTGGTGATGACTAGCTGTCTTCCCTCTTGTCTTTAAACCGAACCTTTAGTTTGGAAGGATTTCCTTCCTTCTTTAAACCGAACCCCCAGTTTGGAAGGATTTCCTTCCTTCTTTAAACCGAACCCTTAGTTTGGAAGGATTTCCTTCCTTCTTTAAACCGAACCCCCAGTTTGGAAGGATTTCCTTCTTTCTTTAAACCGAACCCCTAGTTTGGAAGGATTTCCTTCCTACTTTAAACCGAACCCCTAGTTTGGAAGGATTTCCTTCCTACTTTAAACCGAACCCCTAGTTTGGAAGGATTTCCTTCCTTCTTTAAACCGAACCCCTAGTTTGGAAGGATCTTCCAAAGAGGTCTTCCCTCTTGTCTTACACTACTAAATTAGGAACGGCTAGCGCAGATAGCCCTCATGTAGCTTTGCACGAAATTAAAAAAAAAACGAGCAAACAGTTTGCAGGATTTATCTAGAAAACTGAAGGAGTTGTAAACCAGTAAAATTAAATGTATTAAGTTAAATTTTTGTCATTTTAAACGAAACCGAACTTTATGTAATTTGAATATTTGTTATCATTAACTGGTGCATATACCCGGCATGGCCAGGTGGGTTAAGGCGTGCGACTCGCAATCCAAGGGTTGCGGGTTCACATCCCGGTCGCACCTTTCAGTCGTGGGGTCGTTATAATGTGACGATCAATCCCACATTTCGTTGGTAAAAGAGTAGCCCAAGAGTTGGCAGTGGGTGGTGATGACTAGCTGCCTTCCCTCTAGTCTTACACTGCTAAATTAGGGACGGCTAGCGCAGATAGTTCTCGAGCAGCTATGCGCGAAATTCAAAAACAAACAAACAAGCTGGTACTTGAAAGTCAATACCTTAAGACGGACTAGATTGGAAAATGTACAAGGTCTTTAAATATCGACAATTTATTAATTCTGAAAAGTTTTTACTTTAAATTTTAAATCTTAAAGTCGTCAGAAAAATATGTTTATGATTCAGTTAAATTTGCACTTTGCTTTTTTTCAGGCTTCTTTCTCAGTACAATATTTTAAGTTTTGATTCTTGGTTTCCCATACGTATACGTTAGTTAAACCAATACCTTTTCAGGTCGGAACTCTTCGGCTGTTTTTATTACTGGGAAGGGACAATGTTATGCTTCCAAGTTGTCTTCTGCACCGTTAACTACATTCATGTAACATGAGAAAATGTCATCTCAGACGCCTAGGTCTCAGTTTTGTTTGTGGAAAGCTAGACAGAATATTTTTATTTATCAAATTTTGCACGTGATCATCGAAAAGAATCCACGAAGGGAAACGGGAATTCAAATCGAACGATTGCTGTACTTTATTTGATTTTTGTCACAACGTTTGAAACACCTGCCTCCTTCTATTCGTTTGTTTGTTTGTTTGTTTGTTTGTTTGTTTTAAATTTCGCACAAAGTTACTCGAAGGCTATCTGTACTAGCAGTCGCTAATTTAGCGGTGTAAGACTAGAGGAAAGGCGGCTGGTCATCACCAGCCACCACCAACTCTTGAGCTACTCTTTTACTAACGAATAGTAGGATTGATCGTAAGATTATAACGTACCCATGGGTGAAAGGGCGAACATGCTTAGTACGACCGGGATTCGAAGCCGCGACCGTCAGATTACGAGTCGATTGCATTAACCCACCTGGTCATGCCGGGCCGCCTCGTTCTGGATTAGTGATTACGTTTTACTTCACTTTTCAAAGTTGAGAGACTGTGCGTGTTTGTGTGTTTATCCTTTAGTAAAGCCACATTGGGCTATCTACTGTGTACACCGAGGGGAATCGAACCCCTGAATTTAGCGTTGTAAATCCGTAGATTTACCGATGTCCCAGCAGAGGGACAGTTGAAAGACAACAAATAATACATACAAATATACACAAACAATACGTCAAACATATATCACGCATTATAAAACAATACTGCATCATCTATATCACACTCTGATTTAAAGTCACTTACTGTGAACCACAAGCAAAATACTGTCGAATAAACACCCAGGACTGAACCTTGTGTTTAAATCTCGACCAATCGAAATGATTTTTAATTCTTAAGTTTGTCTTTATAATATGTTAGTACACGAAGCGAAGGAGTACACTATCAACTGAGTTAAACGACTAGTGTCCCAGCGTCTCCTATTTAGGCATTTTAATTTGTTTGTTTGTTTTGAATTTCGCACAAAGCTACTCGAGGGCTATCTGTGCTAGCCGTCCCTAATTTAGCAGTGTAAGACTAGAGGGAAGGCAACTAGTCATCACCACCCACAGCCAACTCTTAGGTTGCTCTTTTACCAACGAATAGTGGGATTGACCGTAAAATTATAACGCCTCCACGGTTGAAATGGCGAGCATGTTTGGCGCGACGGGGATGCGAACCCACGACCCTCAGATTACGAGTCGCACGCCTTAACACGCTTGGCTATGTTGGGCCCATAACAAGTATTCCAGTTTTCTTGTTTTGGTAATTTAATTTCGTTTCTAATTTTGTTTCGTAGTGAATTTATTTGTGGTTTCAATGTTATGTCTCTAGTGTTTATGTACAGCTTTCGTAATCTATATTTATTTTTAACCATATCTATTATGTGTTTGTGTGGTTTCTATGCATTTATTGTTGTGTGGTCTTGTTGTTTTGGGATGGCGATTTCTGCTGCTTTAGTGATAGATTCAGTTGTTACTTAGTTATAAATCATCTCTGTCTTGTGGACACAAGACTTCTATTTTTGAAGTCGGTAATAGCTCGTTAGTTTTGTTTTATATATTTGCCAAGTTACTTTGTTGTAGTTAAATGTTGTTTGTAGTATTGGTTGGTTTCGGTAGGGGACAAGATCGAAGTTATACCAAATTAGAAAATGGTCACTCTCCATGTCCTATCCAACATGGAATTCTAAATTTTTTAAACTTGAATCAGAGTAGGCTAAACATTCATTTGCTATTTCATCTGCAGTTTGTGCGTGTACACCAATAAGTTGGTGTTGGATTATATGGAAGTGCAGGATCTGTATTGTTTATGGATTTTAGTAAACGAGATCCATCTGGTGTTGTCCTTCGACACCCAGATTTTGTGTGTTTGGAAATGAGATCCCTTATCGCAATGTAGTTTTTGCTACTGTTGACTATATTATTTAGTAATTTTGTGTCAAGGATTCTGATGGGTGTACAGAAGATTCCTGCAATTGTTATTTTAAAGTTATTTGTTATAATAACATCTATGGCTCTGTATTCATTTGTGTTATCCAAGTTTATGTTAGTGATTGCTAGTGTTAACTTACAGATTAGAACTGTACATTGGTCAGGTAGGGACTCTGTTATATTTTCTATCTACCCACACTGTTGTGTAGCACCTAAATTTAAAAAAAATTATAAGTTTGTGATAAGGGTCTCAGTTATTCATATGATATTATTATTTACTAACCCAGACTGTTCTTCGATCTCGTGTCTCTTGGAAGCAAGACCACCTTGGATATTCACATGGAAGACCGCGAATTTATGTTATATTGTTTCTCATAAATGTTTCTATTATTTATTACACTGTGTAACAAAATGTTTACTTTTTTCTTGTTCCTGGACAGAAAGTGTTATTTCCCAGTTGCTTATGCCTAAAGTAAATGGAAAAGACCTATTTTTCTCTTCAAACTTTACTTTTGTAACCTGGGAGTGTATAATGAAAACATGATGGGAGACTATATTTGAGGGATGATACGTGAAAGTGATTTACATCACAGTCGCAAATCTCGAAACACTACTCACTTCTAAACATTTTTGTATAACTTTAGTATAAATACATGTAAATCTTGATTAATATGTTGTTTTATTCAGACCTTATGTAAATGAAAATGTGCAAATTTGCCCGTTTTTACATAGAAAAGAGGTTAATTTTTAAATTTCATTATCCTGGTCACAAAAGCAAAGTTTGAAGGGAATAATGGCCATTTTCTGTACTTTTACAACATAAGTAATTAAGAAATAACACATACTATCCAGGAACAAAATTTGTGTAACATTGTGTAATAAGCGTTTGGCTGCCAAACTTATGAGTGTTGTTTGTACCGTTATTTGTTGTTTTTTTGTGATTCAACCATGAAATCTAATATCATGCTTGTAACATATGTGATAATTTGTGTGTTATTTTGTGACTGACCGGAAGCTGACCACATGTTTGAAAGGGGTTGTGTAACTGAGTGTCGGAATGTAGAGGGCGTGCTTAGATCTTTGAATATATAATTTTATATTATTTATTTTATTATTTTTAATATAGGTATAAAGGCGTTCCTTTGTATTGGTTTATTTTGGGCTTGAGTTGTTGTATAAGTAAGGCTTCTTTAATTTTGCGTTTGTTTATGTTTGTTTCTTTATTTAGTATTTGAGTGTTTTCTATGGTTATGTTGTGTTTATTTGACTTGCAGTGTTCGAAAACGTGTGAAGGTGACTTTTTATGTTCTTTGAATCTGGTTTCCATTTTTCTACTTGTTTCTCCAATATAGAAGTCGTAGCAGTTATCGCATTGTATTATATAAATAATGTTTGTGTGGTGTTTGTCAGTGTAGTTTTTACATAGTATAAACCTCAGTTTTGTGCCTGGTTTTTGAATAAATGTGGTATTAACTGGAATATCATATTTTGTTACTAGTTTTTGCCAAATGTTGGTTATTTATCTACTGATGTCGGGAATGTACGGTATGCAGCAGTATATGGTTTCGTGATTTTTTTTATTCGTGAGATATATTTACTTTTGTTGGTTGATTTTGCTTTCTGTCTAGATGTGTGCGTATAATAATTTCTACGGTTTGTGGAGGAAACTTATTGATGTTGATGAAGTATTGTTTTATTTTGTCTAATTCATCGTTAATTTTATCTGGTGAACATAGTTTTATGGCTGTGTTTATTTGGTTTCTTCGTATGTTGAGTTTTGTTTCATGTGCTGAGTCCCAAGGAATGTATAGTCCAGTATGGGTGATTTTTTGGTGGATTTCTGTTTTAAATTGTATATAGGTTCTTGTAATTTTGACGTTAAGAAATGATATTTGATTGTTTTCATCCTGTTCTCATGTGAAGTTAATGTTGGGATGTATTGAGTTAATGTGATTGGAAAAATTAAGTGTTCTGTAGATGTGAATCCTGCAACTGTGTCATCTACATATCTGTACCAGTATAGTGGTGGATGTAATGCTGTGTTAATTGCTTGTGTTTCAACTTGTGTCATAAAAATATTGGCTAGAACTGGTGATACTGGGTTGCCCATGCTTAGGTCATTTGTTTGTATATAGTTGTAGTTGTTGAACATGAAGTTTGTCTTTATCGTGGTGAATTCTATGAGGGTTGCTAACTGGTTACTGGGAATGTCTATAATTGGGTTAGGGTCTCGGATATAGAGTTGTAAGGCTATCTTACAAGCTTCAGTGGTTGGAACTTCTGTAAAGATGGATGTAACATCGAAACTGGCCATTAAAGCTTCATGATTAAGTTGATTTAGATTATACTTGAAATTAAAAGAGTCTTTGATGAATGAGCTGGCTGATGTTACATATTTGGAGAATGCCCATGCTATGTATTTACCAAGATTGTAATTAAACGATTCATATGTGGACATTATTGGTCGTAATGGGCAATCTGGTTTATGAGGTTTGGGGATGCCGTATATTTGTGGTGTGCGTGAGTCGGTTTGACGGTAGGAATGAAGTGTTTGTGAAATTGTGTTGGCTTTTTTTCATTTTTAGTAGTAATTTGTTTATTTTTTCAACCCAAACGAACCGTTTTTTTGTATATACATTGAGTTACTGAATCTGGCAATGCTTTAATCTCCTCTGCTGTATAGCTTGGGTACCATAGAGTGACCCCGTTTTTTTTATGAGGTTAGTTACATTTTGATTTTAGTTTAGTGTGATTTTGATGAGACTAGTTGGTGTTTGGGTCCTAGCATATATTATTCTTTCATCTTGTATGTTTGGTGTTTTTAATTTTTCATGTACGTTTTCGATGTTGACATTAATGTTCACATATCTTATTGATATTGCTTTATCTTGTGGTTTTGCACCTGGTAGTGTCATCTGTATATTTCCTGGTTTAAATACGTCCTGTAGCCATTCTTGTAGTAAGATGATGAAAGTTTTTGGGTCAGCGCCTTGAATTATAAAATCGCCCCTGGTTAGTTGTTTTACAGCAATTATGTGCGTTTTTGGTTTGAAATCTGGGGTGGCAAGCCAAACATAAACCCTGAACTAAGTTTAATCAAAAAGGTTGTGATTATAGGTACTTTTGGGTTTGTAATTTTGAGTGTTGTTACTTCCAGTCAGTTTTGGCGTATTAATCTTATTTCGTTGTCTTATGTCTCGGACTATTATAAATCCTTCGTTTGCATTCTGTGTGAAATCCAAAGTAATTATATTTTCATTAGCATTACTTGCTGTTTTCTCTCCACAGGGAGCCTGTGTCCGTAAAAGGATAGAGTGAGCTTACTGTCTATGGATTTAGATGTATTTTTTCTTGTTTTTTTTTCAAGGTGAGTTGAAGGGTCAGAGCCTCTTTATTACTGTGTAATGCTGTTGAAAGTCATTTTATAGTTGAAGTACGGTTGGAACTATTTCCTACGTGTCCTTACGCCACTAAAGTTTTCTCTTTTTCTCCTCATCAGCACCAACGTTTCGTTTGTGTTTGGTTTGAATTTCGCGGAAAGCTACACGAGGGCTTTCTGTGCTAGCCGCCCCTAATTTAGCAGTGTAAGACTAGAAGGAAAACAGCTAGTCATCACAATCTACCGCCAACTCTTGGGCAACTTATGATTTATCTTTTCTTACAAACTTAATAGATATAAGAGATGAGTTGTTTGATATACTTAATCATCGACCTGTGGAACCGTGTTCAAACCATCTTTGAATGGACCATTAATTAAACAAATAGAATATAAATGAAGCTATTCGTCACAGCTAAAAGGCTAGTATGTTTTATGTGACGGAGATTCGAATCCACGACCCTACCTACGTGGTCAGATTGGAATAGTGAAACAAAAACTGTTTTATTTCATAAAAACCAAAGTTGTCAAGTGTTCAGGTGATCATTATTTGCTCAGCTAAATGTTACAGTACATCTCAGGTGATCATTATTTGCTCAGCTAAATGTTACAATATATCTCATGTGATCATTATTTGCTCAGCTAAATGTTACAGTACATCTCAGGTGATCATTATTTGCTCAGCTAAATGTTACAATATATCTTATGTGATCATTATTTGCTCAGCTAAATGTTACAATATATCTCAGGTGATCATTATTTGCTCAACTAAATGTTACAATATATCTCAGGTGATCATTATTTGCTCAGCTAAATGTTACAGTATATCTCAGGTGATCATTATTTGCTCAGCTAAATGTTACAATATATCTTATGTGATCATTATTTGCTCAGCTAAATGTTACAATATATCTCAGGTGATCATTATTTGCTCAGCTAAATGTTACAATATATCTCATGTGATCATTATTTGCTCAGCTAAATGTTGCAATATATCTCAGGTGATCATTATTTGCTCAGCTAAATGTTACAATATATCTCAGGTGATCATTATTTGCTCAGCTAAATGTTACAGTATATCTCAGGTGATCATTATTTGCTCAGCTAAATGTTACAATATATCTTATGTGATCATTATTTGCTCAGCTAAATGTTACAATATATCTCAGGTGATCATTATTTGCTCAGCTAAATGTTACAATATATCTCATGTGATCATTATTTGCTCAGCTAAATGTTACCATAGATCTCAGGTGATCATTATTTGCTCAGCTAAATGCTACAATATATCTTATGTGATCATTATTTGCTCAGCTAAATGTTACAGTATATCTCAGGTGATCATTATTTGGTTTCCTAAATGTTACAATATATCTCAGGTGATCATTATTTGCTCAGCTAAATGTTACAGTATATCTCATGTGATCATTATTTGCTCAGCTAAATGTTACAATATATCTCAGGTGATCATTATTTGCTCAGCTAAATGTTACAGTATATCTCAGGTGATCATTATTTGGTTTGCTAAATGTTACAATATATCTCAGGTGATCATTATTTGCTCAGCTAAATGTTACAATATATCTCATGTAATCATTATTTGCTCAGCTAAATGTTACAATATATCTCAGGTAATCATTATTTGCTCAGCTAAATGTTACAATATATATCATGTGATCATTATTTGCTCAGCTAAATCTTACAATATATCTCATGTGATCATTATTTGCTCAGCTAAATGTTACAATATATCTCAGGTGATCATTATTTGCTCAGCTAAATGTTACAGTATATCTCATGTGATCATTATTTGCTCAGCTAAATGTTACAATATATCTCAGGTGATCATTATTTGCTCAGCTAAATGTTACAATATATCTCAGGTGATCATTATTTGCTCAGCTAAATGTTACAATATATCTCATGTGATCATTATTTGCTCAGCTAAATGTTACAATATATCTCATGTGATCATTATTTGCTCAGCTAAATGTTACAATATATCTCATGTGATCATTATTTGCTCAGCTAAATGTTACAATATATCTCATGTGATCATTATTTGCTCAGCTAAATGTTACAGTATATCTCAGGTGATCATTATTTGCTCAGCTAAATGTTACAGTATATCTCAGGTGATCATTATTTCGTTTGCTAAATGTTACAATATATCTCAGGTGATCATTATTTGCTCAGCTAAATGTTACAATATATCTCATGTAATCATTATTTGCTCAGCTAAATGTTACAATATATCTCAGGTAATCATTATTTGCTCAGCTAAATGTTACAATATATCTCATGTGATCATTATTTACTCAGCTAAATGTTACAATATATCTCATGTGATCATTATTTGCTCAGCTAAATGTTACAATATATCTCAGGTGATCATTATTTGCTCAGCTAAATGTTACAGTATATCTCATGTGATCATTATTTGCTCAGCTAAATGTTACAATATATCTCAGGTGATCATTATTTGCTCAGCTAAATGTTACAATATATCTCATGTGATCATTATTTGCTCAGCTAAATGTTACAATATATCTCATGTGATCATTATTTGCTCAGCTAAATGTTACAATATATCTCATGTGATCATTATTTGCTCAGCTAAATGTTACAATATATCTCATGTGATCATTATTTGCTCAGCTAAATGTTTACAATATATCTCATGTGATCATTATTTGCTCAGCTAAATGTTACAATATATCTCATGTGATCATTATTTGCTCAGCTAAATGTTACAGTATATCTCAGGTGATCATTATTTGGTTTGCTAAATGTTACAATGTATCTCATGTGATCATTATTTGCTCAACTAAATGTTACAGTATATCTCAGGTAATCATTATTTGGCCAGCTAAATGTTACAATATATCTCATGTGATCATTATTTACTCAGCTAAATGTTACAATATATCTCATGTGATCATTATTTGCTCAGCTAAATGTTACAATATATCTCATGTGATCATTATTTGCTCAGCTAAATGTTACAATATATCTCAGGTAATCATTATTTGCTCAGCTAAATGTTACAATATATCTCAGTTGATCATTAGTTGCTCAGCTAAATGTTACAATATATCTCAGGTGATCATTATTTGCTCAGCTAAATGTTACAGTATATCTCAGGTGATCATTATTTGGTGAGCTAAATGTTACAATATATCTCATGTGATCATTATTTGCTCAGCTAAATGTTACAGTATATCTCAGGTGTTCATTATTTGGTGAGCTAAGTGTTACAATATATCTTAGGTGATCATTATATGCTCAGCTAAATGTTACAATATATCTCATGTGATCATTATTTGCTCAGCTAAATATTACAATATATCTCAGTTGATTATTGTTTGCTCAGCTAAATGTTACAGTATATCTCAGGTGATCATTATTTGGTGAGCTAAATGTTACAATATATCTCAGGTGATCATTATTTGCTCAGCTAAATGTTACAATATATCTCAGGTGATCATTATTTGCTGAGCTAAATGTTACAATATATCTTATGTGATCATTATTTGCTCAGCTAAATGTTACAGTATATCTCAGTTACAATATATCTTATGTGATCATTATTTGCTCAGCTAAATGTTACAATATATCTCAGGTGATCATTATTTGCTCAGCTAAATGTTACAATATATCTCAGGTAATCATTGTTTGCTCAGCTAAATGTTACAATATATCTTATGTGATCATTATTTGCTCAGCTAAATGTTACAGTATATCTCAGGTGATCATTATTTGCTCAGCTAAATGTTACAATATATCTCAGGTGATCATTATTTGCTCAGCTAAATGTTGCAATATATCTTATGTTATCATTATTTGCTCAGCTAAATGTTACAATATATCTCATGTGATCATTATTTACTCAGCTAAATGTTACAATATATCTCATGTGATCATTATTTGCTCAGCTAAATGTTGCAATATATCTCATGTTATCATTATTTGCTCAGCTAAATGTTACAATATATCTCATGTGATCATTATTTACTCAGCTAAATGTTACAATATATCTCAGGTAATTATTATTTGCTCAGCTAAATGTTACAATATATCTCATGTGATCATTATTTGCTCAGCTAAATGTTACAATATATCTCATGTGATCATTATTTACTCAGCTAAATGTTGCAATATATCTCATGTTATCATTATTTGCTCAGCTAAATGTTACAATATATCTCATGTGATCATTATTTGCTGAGCTAAATGTTACAATATATATCATGTGATCATTATTTGGCCAGCTAAATGTTACAATATTTTTGTATTAATTTTACATTTTATCTTTATATTTTTCAATGATTTAATTTCTTGACCAAAACGTGTATTTCTTTCACCAATTAAAAAGAACAAAAAACAACTGTAAACATAAAACTACCGCATGTAAAAAGAAAGCAAATGAATTTTCAATTGTTAAATATATGGCGTTTTGGATTTGTTTACGTAGCACAGTGATTCTCTGTTTGGTAAACAAACTTGTCTTATCTATTTGTTCTCGCTTACTGACGAGAAACGTATTCCCCGAAACCAGTACAAACCAATTGTGACTTGAATGATAGAATGGGCTTCATGTTTATTTCTAATACTTTGAACAGTTTGTTTACTGAAGGATTCAGAAGCATAAGTAAATAAGTTTTACTTGACGCATGTTTGACTTTAAAACTGTTTTCTATAACATTTCTTAAAGACAGTTTCTTTAAAACTTACTGCAACTATTTTTATAAAGTTTTTAAAATAACTTTATTAAAAGGGAATTTTCCAAAGAAACCTTAAATAGAGTGATGTTTTAATTACAAGAACCTTAAAGTAGGTAGTATTTTAATCAAAAGAACCTTAAAGCAGAGTAGTATTTTAATCAAAAGAACCTTAAAGCAGAGTAGTATTTTAATCAAAAGAACCTTAAAGTAGAGTAGTATTTTAATCAAAAGAACCTTAAAGCAGAGTAGTATTTTAATCAAAAGAACCTTAAAGTAGGTAGTATTTTAATCAAAAGAACCTTAAAGCAGAGTAGTATTTTAATCAAAACAACCTTAAAGTAGGTAGTATTTTAATCAAAAGAACCTTAAAGCAGAGTAGTATTTTAATCAAAAGAACCTTAAAGCAGAGTAGTATTTTAATCAAAAGAACCTTAAAGTAGGTAGTATTTTAATCAAAAGAACCTTAAAGCAGAGTAGTATTTTAATCAAAAGAACCTTAAAGCAGAGTAGTATTTTAATCAAAAGAACCTTAAAGTAGGTAGTATTTTAATCAAAAGAACCTTAAAGTAGGTAGTATTTTAATCAAAAGAACCTTAAAGTAGAGTAGTATTTTAATCAAAAGAACCTTAAAGTAGGTAGTATTTTACTCAAAAGAACCTTAAAGTAGGTAGCATTTTAATCAAAAGAACCTTAAAGTAGAGTAGTATTTTAACCAAAAGAACCTTAAAGTAGTTAGTATTTTAATCAAAAGAACCTTAAAGTAGGTAGCATTTTAATCAAAAGAACCTTAAAGTAGAGTAGTATTTTAACCAAAAGAACCTTAAAGTAGTTAGTATTTTAATCAAAAGAACCTTAAAGTAGGTAGTATTTTAATCAAAAGAACCTTAAAGTAGAGTAGCATTTTAACCAAAAGAACCTTAAAGTAGTTAGTATTTTAATCAAAAGAACCTTAAAGTAGGTAGTATTTTAATCAAAAGAACCTTAAAGTAGAGTAGTATTTTAACCAAAAGAACCTTAAAGTAGTTAGTATTTTAACCAAAAGAACCTCAAAGTACATTGACATTTTAATTAAAAATATTTGTTAATTCAGTTTAGAAGTAAAAAATCACCGTTCTCTGTTGTCATGCCGACACATAAGAGATCCTGTCGCCGCTGTTATAAAAAAATTCAGTTTTAATAATATAGATATAAAAAAAAGGTTTAAATATTTATTTCGAGTAACAAAGAGCATGTTTCTGTTGAGAAAGTGCTAAATGATAGAAATTATAATAAACTACATTTTTTACAGGAACTATCAGAACTTTGTTTATTTAGAAACAAGCACAAAGTTACACGATGGTCTATCTTTGCTCTACCCACCACGGGGATCGAAAAACCTAGGTTGTCAGCGTTGTAAGGCCGCAGGCTTACCGCTGTGGGCAAGATAACTGTTCCATCAAGCCGTTTTACATAGAGTAAAATTAAAATATATATATATATATATATATATAAACAAAGTATAATTTTTTGAAGTCGTATATAATGCTAAACTAATAAATAATACAATCATCAAGATGGATAGACATCATACGTTATGTTTTGTGTAAACGTGTTGCTGTGGTCAAATTTTCACTTATTACACATTATTTCAGTTTTGTTAAACAATACTTTATGTTACGTGTGGTCCACATCCATATTCAACTTTTGATGTTGATTTTAAATTTTACCGAAAATTTTCTTTCCACTGTGGCCCGGCATGGCCAAGCGTGTTAAGGCGTTCGACTCGTAATCCGAGTTCCAATCACAGTCGCACCAAACCTACCCGCCCTTTCAGCCGTGGAGGCGTTATAATGTTACGGTCAATCCCACTATTCGTTGGTAAAGAGTAGCCCAAGAGTTGGCGCTGGGCGGTGATGACTAGCTGCCTTCCCTCTAGTCTTACACTTCTAAATTAGGGACGGCTAGCACAGATAGCTCTCGAGTAGCTTTGCGCGAAATTCAAAACAAACAGACAAAGCTTTCCACTATTTAGCGATTTGTATATAAGGTAAATAATTGTTGTTGTTTTTTTAAACGCTTTAAATAAACTATCGGTTAACTTTGGAAGATGCTGGAAAATTAAATCATCTTTGATAATCACATGATAACTTAATATTAAAGTAATAATGTGTTCATTATCATAACATGAGTGACTTTTTTAATTACTCTACATTCAATACTTCCTGTTATGTAGTCACTTTGTATGTTTTCGTTTTTAATACATGTGAACAAAGCTGTAAAACACAGGCATTTGTTTTGTGATTTAGTATGACATGAATTCTGGTTCTGGTTATAAAAACAGACAAGAATATCTGATAAACGTATATTTATAATTTATCTTGTACATATTTTTTGAAGTTTTCTAAAAGAGACAAGATATCATTATTTTTTCAAGCTATGAACTAATTGGTGTTCCTTTGAACGGTATGAATACCCTTTATATTTTCTAGTTGTTTGAGGTACGGAACGGTTGAAAATATATTTGTATAAATAGCTTGTGATGCTTTTCCAGACAGAATATATTATGGGCTTTGTTACATACTGTTGCTTGGAGCTTATCGAATAATTTGTATTACTGGATTATCAAATGTTACAAGTTGTCATTGAGATACGACTTGTTGCAGGTCTTTATTTTTATGGTTCCGACGTCCTACGTTGATCTGTATTACTTTGCTTTATAATGCTTTTAAGTAAAAGGAATTTCTTTTCGCGGAAACTTTAAATCCCCATCTGAATGCTTGAATACTTTACCCCGGAAATATTAATTACACACACTTCTCCAAATCGATCAGTTTACGGTGGCATTACACTACCGACTTAAAGCTAAACGACATTTAGATATAATTTTGATACATTCCGTACACTGTAGTTTATATAATTTGACACAGGCTTGTTTTTGAGCGTATTTGATGATTTGCATATTCTGTATTTAATACAATATACTCATGCCTCTCTGGAAATGTTAATTTTAGCATAGCGTAAAATTTATTGTCAAGAAATGTTAGGCTTAGCAAACTTGTAACTATGGTCAACAAATGGTTGCTTTCAGCACATTTGTGTTCTTTTAGCACTCCTGAAATCGTGCTATAGAAATGCTTAGCGTTTGTTGTGTTAGAAAATACAGAAATTGCCGGTTTTTATTAGTTGTTGTTTGTTTTTAATTTCGGGCAAAGCAACATGAAGATTATCTGTGCTAACCGTCCCTAATTTAGCAGTGTAAGACTAGAGGAACTCGACTCGTAATCTGAGAGTCGCGGGTCCGAATCCCCGTCGCACCAAACATGCTCGCCATTTTAGGCGTTAACCTGTGACGGTCAATCCCACTATTCATTGGTAAATGAGTAGTCCAAGAGTTGGCGGTGGGTGGTGATGACTAGTTGCCTTCCCTCTAGTCTTACAATGCTAAGTTAGGGACGGCTAGCGCAGATAGTCCTCGTGTAGTCTGCGCAAAGTTGAAAACAAGCAAACATAAAACATCCTTTAAAAATTGACGAAAGTGAAAGGAAACATAAGAAACATCAAAGTTTAGTCTTAAAGTTCTCAACACAAATACTTAGTTATTTCGATCTTCAGGCCTTCTTCTCCCACGGATTTCCAACACTAAAATTAGGGGCTCGATTGTCCTCGGTGGACTCAGCAAAAAGCCCTATGTGGCTTTACTATGAGAAAACACGCACACACTATTTTCAGGAATTACTGCGTTAACCCAGTTACAAATCATGAATTGTAAAAAGAGAATAAACTGAGCAATTATTTTTAGTTTATAACAGGGAGACCTCTTCCTTAAATAGTAAGTATTCTTTTAACAATTTTAGGTCGTTAACCCAATAAGCAAGCATGTGTAAATCAGCCTTATTCATTTCGTCATGTGGACTCTCAAATCTCGACCGGAAAATTGTTTTTTTCAAAATGATGTCAGTATTTTTTTATGCTTGAGGTCATTGACCTACCTAAGAACCCAAAATAATTAACGTTCTTTTTTTTATCATTGCCGCCTCTGTGTGCCTAATAAAACGAAAAACATTTAGCCACCTAGATAAACTTGACGGCTGTACTGGTTACACGCATGGTGGTTCCATGAAATGAAACGCCTGAAAAGCCGAGATTGTTTGTTGAATCATGTTTATTTTTGAAATAAATTTTCAGTTTGCTGTTATTGTATTTTTTGTAGTTAATAACAACGTTTGGAGCACTTGCGTGGCCATCACCAGTTAAACTGTCGCCTGCTGTCAATATAATACTTGAATGTGTTAGTTGTAGTTAATGTTGACTCTAGGGTAGGTTCTGTAAAGTGGTTTATCTCATTATCTTCAGTGTCCTGAGAAATAAAACTTCGTTCATAGTTCGTGGAACAGCGAGTTTGTTTGCTTGTTTGTTCATCTAATTTTGTGAGGACATGGAAACAGTATTATAAATTCAACTATATTGGTTCGTTGATTAGTTCTCTAAAGGGAAGATGGATGCAGCTACTCATTTCTCTATTTATTTAGACAAATCTTGAATATCTGCGGTTATTAATGCATTTATTACTTTAAAATGTCAGTGTTTGTGTCAACTTCATATTCGTGGGCGTTTCTGTTAAATGCTGCAGTACGTAACTGTGTAAAAAGCCGGCATGGCCAGGTGGGTTAAGGCGTGCGACTCGTAATCTGAGTGTCGCGGGTTCGCATCCCCGTCGCACCAAACATGCTCGCCCTTTCAGCCGTGTGGGTGTTATAATGTGACGGTCAATCCCACTATTCGTTGGTAAAAGAGTAGCCTAAGAGGTGGCGGTGGATGGTGATGACTAGCTGCCTTCCCTCTGGTCTTACACTGCTAAATTAGGGACGGCTAGCGAAGGTAGATTTTAAGTCGCTTTGCGCGAAATTCAAAAGACAAACAAACAAAAACAAACGTCACTAAAAACTTCGAAATGACGTTTTAGTTTTATAAGCCTTTGATATCACGTCGTCCGTGTTATGATTAAGAATGCGACACACGTTTTCTTCTCTTGCGTTCTGTCGCTGTATATGTTTTTCTTTTCTTTCGATACCAATCTTGAAATCTGCGATAAACCAAGATAAGAAAAAACTCCTTAAAAACGCCAACTAACAACAACAAATAGAGTTTTTATACTGCAACAGATGGATTTCGAAGTAACTGAGAACTGCTCAACTGTTACCATTAAATTCCATTGCGAAAACACTGGAGACCTCCACAGTATAGCGGTAAGTCTACAGACTTACAACTCTAAAATCAGGGGTTCGATTCTCCTTGGTGGGCTCAGCAGATGGCCCCATGTGGCTTTGCTATAGAAGACACCCACGCACAGAAAGGGGGAAATTTATTTCAAATTCCTTTTTGTTTACGTGGTCTCTTTTACAAGGTATACAGAACGGGTGAAAGTGTTTTAATACCGTACTACAAGGTATACATAACGAGTGAAAGTGTTTTAATACCGTACTACAAGGTATACATAACGGGTGAAAGTGTTTTAATACCGTACTACAAGGTATACAGAACGGGAGAAAGTGTTTTAATACCGTACTACATGGTATACATAACGGATGAAAGTGTTTTAATACCGTACTACAAGGTATACATAACGGATGAAAGTGTTTTAATACCGTACTACAAGGTATACAGAACGAGTGAAAGTGTTTTAATACCGTACTACAAGGTATACAGAACAAGTGAAAGTGTTTTAATACCGTACTACAAGGTATACAGAACGAGTGAAAGTGTTTTAATACCGTACTACAAGGTATACATAACGAGTGAAAGTGTTTTAATACCGTACTACAAGGTATACATAACGGGTGAAAGTGTTTTAATATCGTACTACAAGGTATACATAACGAGTGAAAGTGTTTTAATACCGTACTACAAGGTATACTTAACGAGTGAAAGTGTTTTAATATTGTTATACAAGGTATACATAACGAGTGAAAGTATTTTAATACTGTACTACAAGGTATACATAACGAGTGAAAGTGTTTTAATACCGTACTACAAGGTATACATAACGAGTGAAAGTGTTTTAATACCGTACTACAAGGTATACATAACGAGTGAAAGTGTTTTAATACCGTACTACAAGGTATACATAACGAGTGAAAGTGTTTTAATACCGTACTACAAAGTATACATAACGAGTGAAAGTGTTTTAATACCGTACTACAAGGTATACATAACGAGTGAAAGTGTTTTAATACCGTACTACAAGGTATACATAACGAGTGAAAGTGTTTTAATACCGTACTACAAGGTATACATAACGAGTGAAAGTGTTTTAATAGCGCACTACAAGGTATACATAACGAGTGAAAGTATTTTAATACCGTACTACAAGGTATACATAACGAGTGAAAGTATTTTAATACCGTACTACAAGGTATACATAACGGATGAAAGTGTTTTAATACTGTACTACAAGGTATACATAACGGATGAAAGTATTTTAATACCGTACTACAAGGTATACATAACGAGTGAAAGTGTTTTAATACTGTACTACAAGGTATACATAACGGATGAAAGTGGTTTAATACCGTACTACAAGGTATACATAACGGATGAAAGTGGTTTAATACCGTACTACAAGGTATACATAACGGATGAAAGTATTTTAATACCGTACTACAAGGTATACATAACGAGTGAAAGTGTTTTAATACTGTACTACAAGGTATACATAACGGATGAAAGTGGTTTAATACCGTACTACAAGGTATACATAACGGATGAAAGTGGTTTAATACCGTACTACAAGGTATCCATAACGAGTGAAAGTATTTTAATACCGTACTACAAGGTATACATAACGAGTGAAAGTGTTTTAATACTGTACTACAAGGTATACATAACGGATGAAAGTGGTTTAATACCGTACTACAAGGTATACATAACGGATGAAAGTATTTTAATACTGTACTACAAGGTATACATAACGAGTGAAAGTGTTTTAATATTGTTATACAAGGTATACATAACGAGTGAAAGTATTTTAATACCGTACTACAAGGTATACATAACGAGTGAAAGTGTTTTAATACTGTACTACATGGTATACATAACGGATGAAAGTGTTTTAATACCGTACTACAAGGTATACATAACGGATGAAAGTATTTTAATACTGTACTACAAGGTATACATAACGAGTGAAAGTATTTTAATATTGTTATACAAGGTATACATAACGAGTGAAAGTGTTTTAATACCGTACTACAAGGTATATATAACGGATGAAAGTGTTTTAATACCGTACTACAAGGTATACATAACGGATGAAAGTGTTTTAATACTGTACTACATGGTATACATAACGGATGAAAGTGTTTTAATACCGTACTACAAGGTATACATAACGGATGAAAGTGTTTTAATACCGTACTACAAGGTATACATAACGAGTGAAAGTGTTTTAATAGCGCACTACAAGGTATACATAACGAGTGAAAGTATTTTAATACCGTACTACAAGGTATACATAACCAGTGAAAGTGTTTTAATATTGTTATACAAGGTATACATAACGAGTGAAAGTGTTTTAATACTGTTATACAAGGTATACATAACGAGTGAAAGTGTTTTAATAGCGTACTACAAGGTATACATAACGAGTGAAAGTTTTTTAATACCGTACTGCAAGGTATACATAACGGATGAAAGTGTTTTAATACTGTACTACAAGGTATACATAACGGATGAAAGTGTTTTAATACCGTACTACAAGGTATACATAACGGATGAAAGTGGTTTAATACTGTACTACAAGGTATACATAACGGATGAAAGTGTTTTAATACCGTACTACAAGGTATACATAACGGATGAAAGTATTTTAATACCGTACTACAAGGTATATATAACGAGTGAAAGTGTTTTAATACCGTACTACAAGGTATACATAACGAGTGAAAGTGTTTTAATACTGTACTACAAGGTATACATAACGGATGAAAGTGGTTTAATACCGTACTACAAGGTATACATAACGGATGAAAGTATTTTAATATCGTACTACAAGGTATACATAACGAGTGAAAGTATTTTAATACCGTACTACAAGGTATACATAACGAGTGAAAGTGTTTTAATACTGTACTACAAGGTATACATAACGGATGAAAGTGGTTTAATACCGTACTACAAGGTATACATAACGGATGAAAGTATTTTAATACTGTACTACAAGGTATACATAACGAGTGAAAGTGTTTTAATATTGTTATACAAGGTATACATAACGAGTGAAAGTATTTTAATACCGTACTACAAGGTATACATAACGAGTGAAAGTGTTTTAATACTGTACTACATGGTATACATAACGGATGAAAGTGGTTTTAAAACCGTACTACAAGGTATACATAACGGATGAAAGTATTTTAATACTGTACTACAAGGTATACATAACGAGTGAAAGTGTTTTAATATTGTTATACAAGGTATACATAACGAGTGAAAGTGTTTTAATACCGTACTACAAGGTATACATAACGGATGAAAGTGTTTTAATACCGTACTACAAGGTATACATAACGGATGAAAGTGTTTTAATACTGTACTACATGGTATACATAACGGATGAAAGTGTTTTAATACCGTACTACAAGGTATACATAACGGATGAAAGTGTTTTAATACCGTACTACAAGGTATACATAACGGGTGAAAGTGTTTTAATAGCGCACTACAAGGTATACATAACGGATGAAAGTGTTTTAATACCGTACTACAAGGTATACATAACGAGTGAAAGTGTTTTAATACCGTACTACAAGGTATACATAACGAGTGAAAGTGTTTTAATACCGTACTGCAAGGTATACATAACGGAAAAAAGTGTTTTAATACTGTTATACAAGGTATACATAACGGATGAAAGTGTTTTAATGCTGTACTACAAGGTATACATAACGGGTGAAAGTGTTTTAATAGCGCACTACAAGGTATACATAACGGATGAAAGTGTTTTAATACCGTACTACAAGGTATACATAACGAGTGAAAGTGTTTTAATACCGTACTACAAGGTATACATAACGAGTGAAAGTGTTTTAATACCGTACTGCAAGGTATACATAACGGATGAAAGTGTTTTAATACTGTTATACAAGGTATACATAACGGATGAAAGTGGTTTTATACCGTACTACAAGGTATACATAACGGATGAAAGTGGTTTTATACCGTACTACAAGGTATACATAACGGATGAAAGTGTTTTAATGCTGTACTACAAGGTATACATAACGGGTGAAAGTGTTTTAATAGCGTACTACAAGGTATACATAACGAGTGAAAGTGTTTTAATACTGTTATACAAGGTATACATAACGAGTGAAAGTGTTTTAATAGCGTACTACAAGGTATACATAACGAGTGAAAGTTTTTTAATACCGTACTGCAAGGTATACATAACGGATGAAAGTGTTTTAATACTGTACTACAAGGTATACATAACGGATGAAAGTGTTTTAATACCGTACTACAAGGTATACATAACGGATGAAAGTGGTTTAATACTGTACTACAAGGTATACATAACGGATGAAAGTGTTTTAATATCGTACTACAAGGTATACATAACGGATGAAAGTATTTTAATACCGTACTACAAGGTATATATAACGAGTGAAAGTGTTTTAATACCGTACTACAAGGTATACATAACGAGTGAAAGTGTTTTAATACTGTACTACAAGGTATACATAACGGATGAAAGTGGTTTAATACCGTACTACAAGGTATACATAACGGATGAAAGTATTTTAATATCGTACTACAAGGTATACATAACGAGTGAAAGTATTTTAATACCGTACTACAAGGTATACATAACGAGTGAAAGTGTTTTAATACCGTACTACAAGGTATACGTAACGGATGAAAGTGTTTTAATACCGTACTACAAGGTATACATAACGGGTGAAAGTGTTTTAATAGCGCACTACAAGGTATACATAACGAGTGAAAGTATTTTAATACCGTACTACAAGGTATACATAACGAGTGAAAGTGTTTTAATATTGTTATACAAGGTATACATAACGAGTGAAAGTGTTTTAATACTGTTATACAAGGTATACATAACGAGTGAAAGTGTTTTAATAGCGTACTACAAGGTATACATAACGAGTGAAAGTTTTTTAATACCGTACTGCAAGGTATACATAACGGATGAAAGTGTTTTAATACTGTACTACAAGGTATACATAACGGATGAAAGTGTTTTAATACCGTACTACAAGGTATACATAACGGATGAAAGTGGTTTAATACTGTACTACAAGGTATACATAACGGATGAAAGTGTTTTAATACCGTACTACAAGGTATACATAACGGATGAAAGTATTTTAATACCGTACTACAAGGTATATATAACGAGTGAAAGTGTTTTAATACCGTACTACAAGGTATACATAACGAGTGAAAGTGTTTTAATACTGTACTACAAGGTATACATAACGGATGAAAGTGGTTTAATACCGTACTACAAGGTATACATAACGGATGAAAGTATTTTAATATCGTACTACAAGGTATACATAACGAGTGAAAGTATTTTAATACCGTACTACAAGGTATACATAACGAGTGAAAGTGTTTTAATACTGTACTACAAGGTATACATAACGGATGAAAGTGGTTTAATACCGTACTACAAGGTATACATAACGGATGAAAGTATTTTAATACTGTACTACAAGGTATACATAACGAGTGAAAGTGTTTTAATATTGTTATACAAGGTATACATAACGAGTGAAAGTATTTTAATACCGTACTACAAGGTATACATAACGAGTGAAAGTGTTTTAATACTGTACTACATGGTATACATAACGGATGAAAGTGGTTTTAAAACCGTACTACAAGGTATACATAACGGATGAAAGTATTTTAATGCTGTACTACAAGGTATACATAACGAGTGAAAGTGTTTTAATATTGTTATACAAGGTATACATAACGAGTGAAAGTGTTTTAATACCGTACTACAAGGTATACATAACGGATGAAAGTGTTTTAATACCGTACTACAAGGTATACATAACGGATGAAAGTGTTTTAATACTGTACTACATGGTATACATAACGGATGAAAGTGTTTTAATACCGTACTACAAGGTATACATAACGGATGAAAGTGTTTTAATACCGTACTACAAGGTATACATAACGGGTGAAAGTGTTTTAATAGCGCACTACAAGGTATACATAACGGATGAAAGTGTTTTAATACCGTACTACAAGGTATACATAACGAGTGAAAGTGTTTTAATACCGTACTACAAGGTATACATAACGAGTGAAAGTGTTTTAATACCGTACTGCAAGGTATACATAACGGAAGAAAGTGTTTTAATACTGTTATACAAGGTATACATAACGGATGAAAGTGTTTTAATGCTGTACTACAAGGTATACATAACGGGTGAAAGTGTTTTAATAGCGCACTACAAGGTATACATAACGGATGAAAGTGTTTTAATACCGTACTACAAGGTATACATAACGAGTGAAAGTGTTTTAATACCGTACTACAAGGTATACATAACGAGTGAAAGTGTTTTAATACCGTACTACAAGGTATACATAACGGATGAAAGTGTTTTAATACTGTTATACAAGGTATACATAACGGATGAAAGTGGTTTTATACCGTACTACAAGGTATACATAACGGATGAAAGTGGTTTTATACCGTACTACAAGGTATACATAACGGATGAAAGTGTTTTAATGCTGTACTACAAGGTATACATAACGGGTGAAAGTGTTTTAATAGCGTACTACAAGGTATACATAACGAGTGAAAGTGTTTTAATACTGTTATACAAGGTATACATAACGAGTGAAAGTGTTTTAATAGCGTACTACAAGGTATACATAACGAGTGAAAGTTTTTTAATACCGTACTGCAAGGTATACATAACGGATGAAAGTGTTTTAATACTGTACTACAAGGTATACATAACGGATGAAAGTGTTTTAATACCGTACTACAAGGTATACATAACGGATGAAAGTGGTTTAATACTGTACTACAAGGTATACATAACGGATGAAAGTGTTTTAATACCGTACTACAAGGTATACATAACGGATGAAAGTATTTTAATACCGTACTACAAGGTATATATAACGAGTGAAAGTGTTTTAATACCGTACTACAAGGTATACATAACGAGTGAAAGTGTTTTAATATTGTTATACAAGGTATACATAACGGATGAAAGTGGTTTAATACCGTACTACAAGGTATACATAACGAGTGAAAGTGTTTTAATACCGTACTACAAGGTATACATAACGAGTGAAAGTGTTTTAATATTGTTATACAAGGTATACATAACGGATGAAAGTGGTTTAATACCGTACTACAAGGTATACATAACGGATGAAAGTATTTTAATATCGTACTACAAGGTATACATAACGAGTGAAAGTATTTTAATACCGTACTACAAGGTATACATAACGAGTGAAAGTGTTTTAATACTGTACTACAAGGTATACATAACGGATGAAAGTGGTTTAATACCGTACTACAAGGTATACATAACGGATGAAAGTATTTTAATACTGTACTACAAGGTATACATAACGAGTGAAAGTGTTTTAATATTGTTATACAAGGTATACATAACGAGTGAAAGTATTTTAATACCGTACTACAAGGTATACATAACGAGTGAAAGTGTTTTAATACTGTACTACATGGTATACATAACGGATGAAAGTGTTTTAAAACCGTACTACAAGGTATACATAACGGATGAAAGTATTTTAATACTGTACTACAAGGTATACATAACGAGTGAAAGTGTTTTAATATTGTTATACAAGGTATACATAACGAGTGAAAGTGTTTTAATACCGTACTACAAGGTATACATAACGGATGAAAGTATTTTAATACCGTACTACAAGGTATACATAACGGATGAAAGTGTTTTAATACTGTACTACAAGGTATACATAACGGGTGAAAGTGTTTTAATAGCGCACTACAAGGTATACATAACGAGTGAAAGTGTTTTAATACCGTACTACAAGGTATACATAACGAGTGAAAGTGCTTTAATACCGTACTACAAGGTATACATAACGAGTGAAAGTGTTTTAATACCGTACTGCAAGGTATACATAACGGATGAAAGTGTTTTAATACTGTTATACAAGGTATACATAACGGATGAAAGTGGTTTTATACCGTACTACAAGGTATACATAACGGATGAAAGTGGTTTTATACCGTACTACAAGGTATACATAACGGATGAAAGTGTTTTAATGCTGTACTACAAGGTATACATAACGGGTGAAAGTGTTTTAATAGCGTACTACAAGGTATACATAACGAGTGAAAGTGTTTTAATACTGTTATACAAGGTATACATAACGAGTGAAAGTGTTTTAATAGCGTACTACAAGGTATACATAACGAGTGAAAGTGTTTTAATACCGTACTACAAGGTATACATAACGGATGAAAGTGGTTTAATACCGTACTACAAGGTATACATAACGAGTGAATGTGTTTTAATACTGTACTACAAGGTATACATAACGGATGAAAGTGTTTTAATACCGTACTACAAGGTATACATAACGGGTGAAAGTGTTTTAATATTGTATTACAAGGTATATAGAACGGATGATAATGTTCTAAAATCGTATTATAAGGTATACAGAAGGGGTGAAAGTGTTGTAATACTTTAATACAAGGAATACATAAGTTTTCATTACTATTATATTCTCGTGTGATGTTCTTCGACTACTGCAACTTTGTTATATTAATTTATCTCAGTCCAAAACTCTTCCGATTGCTGAGGTGTAATTTTTCTATGATAAAATACCTTCATGATACATATCACTGTATGTAAGTATCACATCTCATTGCACGTGGGCTGCGTTGTTAGGATGCTCGAAATGCGTTGATAATTAGCACCCCAAGAGTTGGCGGTGGGTGATGTTGATCGCTGTTTTCCTAATTGTCTCTAACTTCAATATTTTGGTTTAGTTTGATTTGTTTTTAATTTCGCTACACGAGGGCTATTTACGCTAGCCGTCCCTAATATAGTAATATAAAACTAGAAGTAAGGCAGCTAGTCATCACCATCCACCGCCAACTCTTGGGCTACTCTTTTACCAACGAATCGTGGGATTGATAGTAACATTTTAACATTACTACGGCTGAAAGAGCGAGCATGTTTGATGTGACGGGAAATTTCAATATTAGGCACGACTTTTACATATAACCCTCGAGTAGCTTTGCGCAAAACAAAAAAATATTTCTTTATAACCGATTGACTTTTTCTAGACCCCGGTGGTGCCTTACCTTGAGTGCAATGACTTATAACACTAAAAGTGGATTTTAATACATCTGTTTGAATAACACGATATGCAGCTTTTTGCTCTTGTGTACATCACATAAATATTAAAAAGTTAAATTATAAAGAGTGAGGGTTATATATAGAAGCATGCAAATTATAAAAGACCATTATATTTAGTTATATCATAGACCTATATGAGATGAAATACTTGAACATAAGAAATCACACCATGATACAATGTGTTCGAATTGAGAGAAAGTGACCGATTTACTTACCTAGTTTTTAACAGCAATCACTTCTGATGTGAAAATGTTTTCCCCTTCGGACATGATTTTATATTCTTCAGATATTCTACACGAAACACTACTTAGAATTTTTCGAGAATCAACTTAAACTATCAAAAATCAGCCCAAACAAGAACATGACTAACTGCCATAAATCAGCTTTAACAAGAACATAACTAACTCTCACAAATCAAGTCAATCAGAAACAGAACAATACTTTATTTGTTTCTTGTAGTTATAAATACCGACAGAGTTAGTAAATTAACAATACTTTGTTTGTTTGTTGTAGTTCTAAATACCGACAAAGTTAGTAAATTAACAATACTTTGTTTATTTGTTGTAGTTATAAATACCGAGAGTTAGTAAATTAACAATACTTTGTTTGTTTGTTGTAGTTATAAATACCGACAGAGTTAGTAAATTAACAATACTTTGTTTGTTTGTTGTAGTTATAAATACTTACAGAGTTAGTAAATTAACAATACTTTGTTTGTTTGTTGTAGTTATAAATACCTACAGAGTTAGTAAATTAACAATACTTTGTTTCTTTGTTGTAGTTAAAACAGCCGACAAGGTTAGTAAATTAACAATACTTTGTTCGTTTGTTGTAGTTAGAAGTACCAATAGAGTTAGTAAGTTAATAGTACTTTGTTTGTTTGTTGTAGTTAGAAGTACCAATAGAGTTAGTAAATTAATAATACTTTGTTTGTTTGTTGTAGTTAGAAGTACCAATAGAGTTAGTAAGTTAATAGTACTTTGTTTGTTTGTTGTAGTTAGAAGTTCCAATAGAGTTAGTAAATTAATAATACTTTGTTTGTTTGTTGTAGTTAGAAGTACCAATAGAGTTAGTAAGTTAATAGTACTTTGTTTGTTTTTTGTAGTTAAAAATACCAATACAGATAATAATTTAACAATACTTTGTTTGTTTGTGGTACTTATAATAACCAAATAGGTGAGTAAATTAATAATACTTTGTTATTTTGTTTTAGTTAGAAGTACCAGTAGAGTTAGTAAATTAATAGTACTTTACTTATTGTAGTTAGAAGTACCAATGGAGATAGTAAAAAAAATATATACTTTGTTTGTTTGTTGTAGTTAGAAGTACTGACAAGATTAGTAAATTAATAATACTTTGTTTGTTTGTTGTAATTAGAAGTACTAATAGAGTTAGTAAATCATAATTCTTTGTTTCTTTGTTGTAGTTTGAAATACCAATAAAGATAATAATTTAACAATACATTGTTTGTTTGTGGAACTTATAATAACCGAATAGGTTAGTAAATTAATAATACTTTGTTTGTTTGTTAAAGTTAGAAGAACCGACTAGGTTAGTAAATTAATAATACTTTGTTTTTTGTTGTAGTTAGAAGTACCAATAGAGTTAGTAAATCACAATACTTTGTTTATTTGTTGTAGCTTGAGGTACCAATAGAGATAATAATACATTGTTTGTTTGTGGTACTTATAATAACCGAATAGGTTAGTAAATTAATAATACTTTGTTTGTTTGTTAAAGTTAGAACAACCGACAAGGTTAGTAAATTAATAATACTTTTTTGTATGTTGTAGTTAGAAGTACCGACATGGTTAGTACATTAATAATACTTTGTTTGTTTGTGGTAGTTAGAAATATCGATAGAGACATTAAATTAACAATACTTTGTTTGTTTATTGCAATTAGAATAACCGACAAGGTTAGTAATATAATAATACTTTGTTTGTTTATTGTAGCTAGAAGTACCAATAGAGTTAGTAAATTAACAATATCTTGTTGTTTTTTTTTGTAGTGAGAATATCCGACAAGGTGAGTAAATTAATAATACTTTGTTTTTTGTTGTAGTTAGAAGTACCAGTAGAGTTAGTAAAATAATAGTACTTTGTTTATTGTCGTTAGAAGTACCAATGGAGATAGTAAATTAACCATACTTTGTTTGTTTGTTGTAGTTAGAATAACCGACAAGGTTAGTAAATTAACAATACTTTGTTCGTTTGTTGTAGTTATAAGTACCAATAGAGTTAGTAAGTTAATAGTACTTTGTTCGTTTGTTGTAGTTAGAATAACCGACAAGGTGAGTAAATTAATAATACTTTGTTTTTCTGTTGCAGTTAGAAGTACCAGTAGAGTTAGTAAATTAATAATACTTTGTTTTTCTGTTGCAGTTAGAAGTACCAGTAGAGTTAGTAAATTAATAATACTTTGTTTGTTTGTTGTAGTTAAAAATACCGATGGAGACACTAAATTAATAATACTTGGTTTGTTTGTTGTAGTTAGGAGATCTGATAAGGTTAGTAAATTAATAACACTTTGTTTGTTTGTTGTAGTTAGAAAAACCGACAAGGTGAATAAATTAACAATATTTTGTTTGTTTATTTTTGTTAGAAAAACCGACAAGGTTAGGAAATTAACAATTCTTTGTTCCTTTGTTGTAGTTCTAAGAACCGACAAGGTGAGTAAATTAACAATACTTTGTTTGGTGTAGTTAGAAGAACCGACAAGGTGAGTAAATTAGCAATACTTTGTTTGTTTGCTAAAGTGAGAAGTACCAATAGAGTTAGTAAATTTACCATACTTTGTTTGTTTGTTGTAGTTAGAAATTCTGATAGAGACACTAAATTAAGAATACTTTGTTTGTTTGTGGTAGTTAGAAAACCGACAAGGTTAGTAAAATAATAATGCTTTGTTTGTTTGTTGTAGTTACAATTACCAATAGAGATAATAAATTAACAATATTTTGTTTGTTTGTGGTAGTTAGAATAACCGACAAGGTTTGTAAATTAATAATACTTTGTTTGTTTGTTGTAGTTAAAAGAACCGACAAGGTTAGTAAATTAACAATACTTTGTTTGTTGTAGTTATAAATATTTACATAGAGTTAGTTAATTAATAATACTTTGTTTCTTTGTGGTAGTTTGAATAACCGACAGGGTTAGTAAATTAATAATACTTTGTTTCTTTGTGGTAGTTTGAATAACCGACAGGGTTAGTAAATTAATAATACTTTGTTTCTTTGTGGTAGTTTGAATAACCGACAGGGTTAGTAAATTAATAATACTTTGTTTGTTTGTTGTACTTAGAAGTACCAATAGAGTTGGTAAATTAATGATACTTTGTTTGTGTATTGTAGTTAGAAGTACCAATAGAGTTAGTAAGTTAATAGTACTTTGTTTGTTTGTTGTAGTTAGAAGTTCCAATAGAGTTAGTAAATTAATAATACTTTGTTTGTTTGTTGTAGTTAGAAGTACCAATAGAGTTAGTAAGTTAATAGTACTTTGTTTGTTTTTTGTAGTTAAAAATACCAATACAGATAATAATTTAACAATACTTTGTTTGTTTGTGGTACTTATAATAACCAAATAGGTGAGTAAATTAATAATACTTTGTTATTTTGTTTTAGTTAGAAGTACCAGTAGAGTTAGTAAATTAATAGTACTTTACTTATTGTAGTTAGAAGTACCAATGGAGATAGTAAAAAAAATATATACTTTGTTTGTTTGTTGTAGTTAGAAGTACTGACAAGATTAGTAAATTAATAATACTTTGTTTGTTTGTTGTAATTAGAAGTACTAATAGAGTTAGTAAATCATAATTCTTTGTTTCTTTGTTGTAGTTTGAAATACCAATAAAGATAATAATTTAACAATACATTGTTTGTTTGTGGAACTTATAATAACCGAATAGGTTAGTAAATTAATAATACTTTGTTTGTTTGTTAAAGTTAGAAGAACCGACTAGGTTAGTAAATTAATAATACTTTGTTTTTTGTTGTAGTTAGAAGTACCAATAGAGTTAGTAAATCACAATACTTTGTTTATTTGTTGTAGCTTGAGGTACCAATAGAGATAATAATACATTGTTTGTTTGTGGTACTTATAATAACCGAATAGGTTAGTAAATTAATAATACTTTGTTTGTTTGTTAAAGTTAGAACAACCGACAAGGTTAGTAAATTAATAATACTTTTTTGTATGTTGTAGTTAGAAGTACCGACATGGTTAGTACATTAATAATACTTTGTTTGTTTGTGGTAGTTAGAAATATCGATAGAGACATTAAATTAACAATACTTTGTTTGTTTATTGCAATTAGAATAACCGACAAGGTTAGTAATATAATAATACTTTGTTTGTTTATTGTAGCTAGAAGTACCAATAGAGTTAGTAAATTAACAATATCTTGTTGTTTTTTTTGTAGTGAGAATATCCGACAAGGTGAGTAAATTAATAATACTTTGTTTTTTTGTTGTAGTTAGAAGCACCAGTAGAGTTAGTAAAATAATAGTACTTTGTTTATTGTCGTTAGAAGTACCAATGGAGATAGTAAATTAACCATACTTTGTTTGTTTGTTGTAGTTAGAATAACCGACAAGGTTAGTAAATTAACAATACTTTGTTCGTTTGTTGTAGTTATAAGTACCAATAGAGTTAGTAAGTTAATAGTACTTTGTTCGTTTGTTGTAGTTAGAATAACCGACAAGGTGAGTAAATTAATAATACTTTGTTTTTCTGTTGCAGTTAGAAGTACCAGTAGAGTTAGTAAATTAATAATACTTTGTTTTTCTGTTGCAGTTAGAAGTACCAGTAGAGTTAGTAAATTAATAATACTTTGTTTGTTTGTTGTAGTTAAAAATACCGATGGAGACACTAAATTAATAATACTTGGTTTGTTTGTTGTAGTTAGGAGATCTGATAAGGTTAGTAAATTAATAACACTTTGTTTGTTTGTTGTAGTTAGAAAAACCGACAAGGTGAATAAATTAACAATATTTTGTTTGTTTATTTTTGTTAGAAAAACCGACAAGGTTAGGAAATTAACAATTCTTTGTTCCTTTGTTGTAGTTCTAAGAACCGACAAGGTGAGTAAATTAACAATACTTTGTTTGGTGTAGTTAGAAGAACCGACAAGGTGAGTAAATTAGCAATACTTTGTTTGTTTGCTAAAGTGAGAAGTACCAATAGAGTTAGTAAATTTACCATACTTTGTTTGTTTGTTGTAGTTAGAAATTCTGATAGAGACACTAAATTAAGAATACTTTGTTTGTTTGTGGTAGTTAGAAAACCGACAAGGTTAGTAAAATAATAATGCTTTGTTTGTTTGTTGTAGTTACAATTACCAATAGAGATAATAAATTAACAATATTTTGTTTGTTTGTGGTAGTTAGAATAACCGACAAGGTTTGTAAATTAATAATACTTTGTTTGTTTGTTGTAGTTAAAAGAACCGACAAGGTTAGTAAATTAACAATACTTTGTTTGTTGTAGTTATAAATATTTACATAGAGTTAGTTAATTAATAATACTTTGTTTCTTTGTGGTAGTTTGAATAACCGACAGGGTTAGTAAATTAATAATACTTTGTTTCTTTGTGGTAGTTTGAATAACCGACAGGGTTAGTAAATTAATAATACTTTGTTTCTTTGTGGTAGTTTGAATAACCGACAGGGTTAGTAAATTAATAATACTTTGTTTGTTTGTTGTACTTAGAAGTACCAATAGAGTTGGTAAATTAATGATACTTTGTTTGTGTATTGTAGTTAGAAGTACCAATAGAGTTAGTAAGTTAATAGTACTTTGTTTGTTTGTTGTAGTTAGAAGTTCCAATAGAGTTAGTAAATTAATAATACTTTGTTTGTTTGTTGTAGTTAGAAGCACCAATAGAGTTAGTAAGTTAATAGTACTTTGTTTGTTTTTTTGTAGTTAAAAATACCAATACAGATAATAATTTAACAATACTTTGTTTGTTTGTGGTACTTATAATAACCAAATAGGTGAGTAAATTAATAATACTTTGTTATTTTGTTTTAGTTAGAAGTACCAGTAGAGTTAGTAAATTAATAGTACTTTACTTATTGTAGTTAGAAGTACCAATGGAGATAGTAAAAAAAATATATACTTTGTTTGTTTGTTGTAGTTAGAAGTACTGACAAGATTAGTAAATTAATAATACTTTGTTTGTTTGTTGTAATTAGAAGTACCAATAGAGTTAGTAAATCATAATTCTTTGTTTCTTTGTTGTAGTTTGAAATACCAATAAAGATAATAATTTAACAATACATTGTTTGTTTGTGGAACTTATAATAACCGAATAGGTTAGTAAATTAATAATACTTTGTTTGTTTGTTAAAGTTAGAAGAACCGACTAGGTTAGTAAATTAATAATACTTTGTTTTTTGTTGTAGTTAGAAGTACCAATAGAGTTAGTAAATCACAATACTTTGTTTATTTGTTGTAGCTTGAGGTACCAATAGAGATAATAATACATTGTTTGTTTGTGGTACTTATAATAACCGAATAGGTTAGTAAATTAATAATACTTTGTTTGTTTGTTAAAGTTAGAACAACCGACAAGGTTAGTAAATTAATAATACTTTTTTTGTATGTTGTAGTTAGAAGTACCGACATGGTTAGTACATTAATAATACTTTGTTTGTTTGTGGTAGTTAGAAATATCGATAGAGACATTAAATTAACAATACTTTGTTTGTTTATTGCAATTAGAATAACCGACAAGGTTAGTAATATAATAATACTTTGTTTGTTTATTGTAGCTAGAAGCACCAATAGAGTTAGTAAATTAACAATATCTTGTTGTTTTTTTTGTAGTGAGAATATCCGACAAGGTGAGTAAATTAATAATACTTTGTTTTTTGTTGTAGTTAGAAGTACCAGTAGAGTTAGTAAAATAATAGTACTTTGTTTATTGTCGTTAGAAGTACCAATGGAGATAGTAAATTAACCATACTTTGTTTGTTTGTTGTAGTTAGAATAACCGACAAGGTTAGTAAATTAACAATACTTTGTTCGTTTGTTGTAGTTATAAGTACCAATAGAGTTAGTAAGTTAATAGTACTTTGTTCGTTTGTTGTAGTTAGAATAACCGACAAGGTGAGTAAATTAATAATACTTTGTTTTTCTGTTGCAGTTAGAAGTACCAGTAGAGTTAGTAAATTAATAATACTTTGTTTTTCTGTTGCAGTTAGAAGTACCAGTAGAGTTAGTAAATTAATAATACTTTGTTTGTTTGTTGTAGTTAAAAATACCGATGGAGACACTAAATTAATAATACTTGGTTTGTTTGTTGTAGTTAGGAGATCTGATAAGGTTAGTAAATTAATAACACTTTGTTTGTTTGTTGTAGTTAGAAAAACCGACAAGGTGAATAAATTAACAATATTTTGTTTGTTTATTTTTGTTAGAAAACCGACAAGGTTAGGAAATTAACAATTCTTTGTTCCTTTGTTGTAGTTCTAAGAACCGACAAGGTGAGTAAATTAACAATACTTTGTTTGGTGTAGTTAGAAGAACCGACAAGGTGAGTAAATTAGCAATACTTTGTTTGTTTGCTAAAGTGAGAAGTACCAATAGAGTTAGTAAATTTACCATACTTTGTTTGTTTGTTGTAGTTAGAAATTCTGATAGAGACACTAAATTAAGAATACTTTGTTTGTTTGTGGTAGTTAGAAAACCGACAAGGTTAGTAAAATAATAATGCTTTGTTTGTTTGTTGTAGTTACAATTACCAATAGAGATAATAAATTAACAATATTTTGTTTGTTTGTGGTAGTTAGAATAACCGACAAGGTTTGTAAATTAATAATACTTTGTTTGTTTGTTGTAGTTAAAAGAACCGACAAGGTTAGTAAATTAACAATACTTTGTTTGTTGTAGTTATAAATATTTACATAGAGTTAGTTAATTAATAATACTTTGTTTCTTTGTGGTAGTTTGAATAACCGACAGGGTTAGTAAATTAATAATACTTTGTTTCTTTGTGGTAGTTTGAATAACCGACAGGGTTAGTAAATTAATAATACTTTGTTTCTTTGTGGTAGTTTGAATAACCGACAGGGTTAGTAAATTAATAATACTTTGTTTGTTTGTTGTACTTAGAAGTACCAATAGAGTTGGTAAATTAATGATACTTTGTTTGTGTATTGTAGTTAAAAATACAGATAGAGACACTAAATTAGCAATACTTTGTTTGTTTGTTGTAGTTAGAAGTACCGACAAGGTTAGTAAATAAACAATACGTGGTTTGTTTGTTGTTGTTAGAAGTTCCGACATTGTTAATAGATTTATAATAATTTGTGTCTTTGTTGTAGTTAGAAGTGCCAACATGGTTAGTACATTAATAATACTTTGTTCGTTTGTGGTAGTTAGAAGTACCGAGAGAGATAGTAAATTAACAATACTTTGTCCGTTTGTTGGAGTTAGAAGTACCGAGAGAGATAGTAAATTAACAATACTTTGTTCGTTTGTTGGAGTTAGAAGTACCAATACATTTAGTAAATTAACAATACTTTGTTCGTTTGTGGTAGTTAGAAGTACCGAGAGAGATAGTAAATTAACAATACACTGTTCGTTTGTTGGAGTTAGAAGTACCAATACATTTAGTAAATTAACAATACTTTGTTCGCTTGTTGGAGTTAGAAGAACCGACAAGGTTAGTAAATTAACAATACTTTGTTTGTTTGTTTGTCCTTTGTTAGGAGTACCAATACATTTAGTAAATTAATAATACTTTGTTTGTTTGTTGTAGTTAGAAGTACCGTTGGGAGAGGGTAGATACTAGCTCTAATCAGTAACTCTCCTTATGTCAAATACGTATATGTACGAGAATATATATATATATGTGTGTATGTGTGTTTAAATCTTAGTCATTTTTGGACTATAATATTGATGAATCTCTGTTCTTCGGTCCTGATATCCGTTCAACAAAGCTCATATAAACGAATTTGTTTTGCAAGCAACACAATTCCACACGTATTATTTAAAAGTTTTAATCCTGTGTTTTCCTTGAATAACTTATTCTTCGTCCAGTTTAGTTTGCTTGTTTTTGTTTTTTTTTAAGACCAGAGGGAAGGCATCACATTGTAACCATCCTACGGCTGAGAGGGCGAGTATATTTGGTGTGACGGGGATACGAACTCGGGATCCTGTCCACTTTAGACGCGAGCGAATAGTTTAGAAGTGCTTTTAATTAAACAGAAGTTTTCACACTAGCAGCGATAGATGTCGCTTTTGTATACTATAAAATAGGATCTGTCATTATTTCTTTTATTGTGTGACTGTAAGAAAATGACCACTCAAAATAACCTTTCACATAGTAATAATAAAGATGTTGATTACTTATTTGTTGTATTAGCAACGACTTAATAATCGCAATAAAAATTGTACTTTAAAATGGTTTAAATCTGTGGTAAAGAATATTGGTCGAAGGAACATAATCGCAGGTGCAAATGGAGTTATTTTAGTTCCGGTGTATTTAAATTATTTGTAGAATTATTTACTAATAGTAGTGCTACTGCGGAAATCAGAGGTATTTTTATCTAAATACAACCTATTATCTTTTAATGGGACAGCCCATCTCTAGTATGTCGAATAGGAATACGTGACTTGAGTCATGTGTTTGTTTCCAGTCCTTTCGAACGTTTCCAGCTCACGTTTGCTGTAGTCTGATTCGGTTTCGGCAAAGTCGTTTGCGACGTTACCATCTGGTGTAGATAAACTTTTACTCGTAAAATAATCGCAAAAAGAGTATTATAAGTTCTTTACTTAGGCCTTTTACATGTTAGTATAATACGTAACGTACAATGAATAATTGCGCTGTACTTTCTTGCAAATACGCTGTGAAAATCTACAGTAAAGTTAAGCCTATAAACAATGATCTTATATTTAGTTGTTGTTTTTGAATTTCTCACAAAGCTACTCAAGGGCTATCTGTGCTATCCGTCCCTAATTTAGCAGTGTAAGACTAGAGGGAAGGCAGCTAGTCATCACCACCCACCGCCAACTCTTGGGCTACTCTTTTACCAACGAATAGTTGGATTGACTGTCACATTATAATGCCCCCACGGCTGAAAGGGCGAGCATGTTTGGCGCGACGGGGATGCGAACCCGCGACCCTCAGATTACGAGTCGCACGCCTTAATACGCTTGGCCATGCCGGGCCAATACCCGTCGCACCAAACCTGCTCGCCTTTTCAGCACTTTCGGTGTTAAAAGAGTAGTCCAAGAGTTGGCGGTGGGTGGTGATGACTAGCTGTCTTCCCTCTAGTCTTACACTGCTAAATTAGGGACGGCTAGTGCAGATAGCTCTTGAGCGGCTTGCGCGAAATTCAAAACAAACAAACAAAGATCTTAAATTGGACTTCCCACAACATTAAATTGGACTTCCCACAACATTAAAGCTAACGATGCGTAGTGTTAATAAAATATCACGAGATCTCGATTGCCACACAGATTTTCTTTTTAATTTCTATTTTTCAGACTTCAAAGACTATTCAATCCAAAATCGAAGGAGACAAACGTGAATGACATGAAAGTGTGTGCAACATATAATTTTGTAAAATTATGTAAACAGAATAATTATTTATAAATCATTTATTTAAATAAGTGCAGAATATTCGTTTTGGTGTTTGTTAATTCGAATATCATAAAAAAAATGGCTTGAGTTTAGAAATGAATAAAAATTATTCTTCATGGAAATCCTTTTGTCTGTCATTAGATGTGAAAAACGTCTTATTGATTCATTCATAACTTGGATAACCGATTTCAATTAAAATACGCCTATACATTGTCGAAGAATGTACAGGTGCCTCCCGCTAGTACAGCGGTAAGTCTCCGGATTTACAACGCTAAAATCAGGGGTTCGACTCCCCTCGGTGGGCTCAGCAGATAGCCCGATGTGGCTTTGCTATAAAAAAAACAAATAAACAAGAATGTACAGCAGTAAAAGTCACTTAAAATGTGTGTGTTTTCTTAGAGCAAACCCACATGGGGCTATCTGAGGAGCCCACCGAGGGAAATTGAACCCTTGACTTTAGCGTTAGAAGGCCAGAGACATACCGCTGTACTAATGGGGAGAACACTTAAAATGAAAGAGTTGTTTACATATAGCGTATTGATACGCTACACAACGTAACGTATCACTACACAACGAAAATTTAACGTATCACAAAGTATTTCGTTCTAAATATAAGCTCGGCCCGGCATGGCCAAGCGTGTTAAGGCGTGCGACTCGTAATCTGAGGGTCGCAGGTTCGCATCCCCGTCGCGCCAAACATGCTCGCCCTTTCAGCTGCGGGAGCTTTATAATGTGACGGTCAATCCCACTATTTGTTGGTAAAAGAGTAGCCCAAGAATTGGCGGTGGGTGGTGATGACTAGCTGCCTTCCCTCTATTCTTACACTGCTAAATTAGGAACGGCTAGCGCAGATAGCCCTCGAGTAGCTTTGCGCGAAATAAAAAAAACAACAAAGCGACGGGGATTCGAGCCCGCGACCCTCAGATTACGAGTTAAACGCCTTAAACCACCTGGCCATGCTGGGCCCGGGCCTCTAGTTAATGTGTTGTGGGATTTTGTTACATATCATAACGAATATGCTGTCTTTCGAAGAGTCATAGCACCAGGTATTTGCAACTTAAAGCAAGTTAGTAAAACAATTCTAAGAAATTAGTAATAATAAAGTATTTCTATATCACCAATTATTACTTCCATTTCGGTTGTTTTGTGTGTTACCTCTTCTAGTTGTTATTGGCTTTTTTAACTCAAAGTGTCCGAAGACATTAACTCAAATCCAAGAGAAATACGAATATTTATAATATCGTATCTTTTGTTACGTTTCGATACCGCGATATCACACAATCCCTGTGAAAAGAAATTACGGCCTTGGTAATCGTATTACCAACCGTATCTATTAGTAAGAGCTTTTGCAGCTGACGCGTTACGAAAACATTCATAGTAGTGACGTCAGTTTGTTTAAGCATGACGCATGCGTACTTTAAATCCAAACATATTTAAAGCACGAGAATTTTGAAGTGTATGGTTATTGTACATTAACAACTCGGTCGTCAAAAGATACATACAATGTTACAGCTTTTTTTGTTACTATTTATACGTGCATTAATGAATTTTTGTTCCCCAGTTTCTGCTGACTTATATAACCATGATCATGACGACAAAGCTTTAGACGGTTCTTGGATAATGGCTGACGTGGAAGCTGTTAAAGCCTGGGAAATTTTGAGAAATAGTTACACAGCAAAAGCTTTAGATGTAACAGAAACCATAAAACCGATTATAGAGGACTTGCTGAAAACGATGAACGCCAGTGAAATTTGCCATCACAGTGTTATGGAAGTACTGACGTCCTTCGGTAGAATGGAGACTTGGGCCTCGAAGAGTGAGTAGAGATGTGTTTAGATTCGCGAACTTCAATAATTACTCACAAAAATTAATTTAGTTTTCAGGAAGAGTTTCAGGTGATTAATTGTACATTGATACAGACTGTTTGTAGATTTTATTTCTTGTATACAAAATATAGCAATTGTATTCACATTCTCTCCGGTTTATTTCTTTTCAAGAGTGCCCCTGGCGGTATATTTCCGCACTTACAACGCTAGAAATCGGGTTTTTATACCCTTTTTGGGCACAACACAGATAGCACATTGTGTTGCTTTGTGCTCAGATTCAACTAAACACACTTTCAAAGAACTTTTAAAAAAGTAGTTTATATAGTATTTAATTTTCTCGTAATCATAGAACGACAAAGCATTTAAATTGGCCAAATATTAATGTCACAAATTACTATATAATCACACCAGGACATTTGTATTTTCAATATTTTTTTTGTTTTTAAATCTTATGTCATTAAAAGTTCACACAACTTCACACCGTATACACTGTGTAATTTAACAAAATTCATCTGTTCCCTTTATATTGGACCAGTTTTCAAGTTTTTTGTTGTTTTTTTTAGAAGATATTTGTCAGTTTTGGACAAGCTAATACGTGTATTTGTTTGACTCAGATTGTTACGAAGTTTAAAAGAGCCCGGAGAGGTTTCGGTTACCATAGTGATAGCTGGTCTTGCAGTTGTTAGTGTTTCTTCAATATAAAGTATGGTAATTGATTTTTCAAAGTTACTCTTTTGTCTTTGGGAACTGGAGTATAGAGTAACGTCCCAGTAGAAATACAATACCCCAGTGGCACAGCAGTATGTCTGCTGGACTATACTCCTAGAAACCGGGTTTCGATATCCGTGGTTTGAAGAGTACAGATAGCCTTTGTGTAAGTTTGTACTTAATATAAAACAGCCCCCAGTAAAAAAAACAACAACAAAGAACAATTATGGAAACAAAAAATCGTATTTTCAGTCCCTCGGTTTTATCGCACACAGCGAGTCATTTTTGGCCCCTAAAAGTGCTTTTTATTATATGAATAGAAGAGTGCGCAATAATAACAATAATAATAATAAATTGTCAAATGCAAATAGGCAAACAAATTAAGCACTAAACACCGGAGAGAAACAATAAACATAAGTTCATTCAGTGCACCGCAAACAAATTCCATAAATTATATCCAATGCAGAATGCTGCATAGAGCACGATCTTAGAAATATAACCGTGATGAAAGGCATTGACCATTATCCTTTGTCTTCGGAGTTGTCCCTGAAGAATAAAAGACCACCTTTCGAAAGTGCTTGGGTTATCGGGTTTTTATTCATTTTTATCGAGACTTCTTGAACCCACGTTATTTTCTAACACCATGAAATCCCTTATCTTCAATTATATTTCAAACGCAGTTGGAAAACTAGTTATGAAAATAACTCAACAAAGGACAAAGTTTAGGTGTATAAACTGTAACGTCTGCGATCCTCTGTTGTCCATGACAGTAAAATCTCTATGATAGTAACCTTATATTATAACCTTCCTGTATAAAGATGGAAGAAAACACCATTGCTTTCGCTGCAGAAATCTTTATTAACTTACACCATTTGAGCTGTTCTGAAATAGACATAATTTCGCTTATCTCTTTATAATGTACTCTATTTAAATTTTCCTAAATAAAGATTAAAAACAACACCCACTCACCACTCACTTCGCGACAGTTATATTTGTGAAATCGCATCTTTTGAGGTCTTCTTAAATGGATATTATTTCTTTTATCTGTTTATAGTGTACTGCTTGAATTTAATTTCATATTTATATGTATAAATACATGTCAGCATTCAAATGTGTTCTTTGGTGCTGACATATCAAATTGTTGAGTTGAGCCACGACGACCATCGACAAGAATTTTTATGTACTCTCAAAATCACGTTTCTTAATCATTAAAATACTCTTTACCCTGACACACCCATTTCACTCCAATACGATGACCACAACTATACTCCCCCTTCAACCCCTCTCGCTCATCTGTTTCTCCGTTTTGCGTTTTCTTACCTGTTTCACTCACTATTCATATAAATAAAATGTTATATAATTTACAAATACGCACCGTTCTGACTTAACCTAAAACGTGCAAAAATCGATAACACTATTTTATTGTATTCACCAGTGATCAGCTGAACGTTTCACACAGTTTATCAAACATTTTATGTGTGGTTATTTAAAATGTACATATGATTTGGAAATTAACCTATGTATCGAATTATTGAAATTTCTTCTGAACAAAGACTTGCTTATTGGAGTTTGTCATGTATATTCGTCCAATTTAGAAAAAGCGATGTGCCTCCTCCAGCGGCATAGTGGCACTGGCACAGCGGCACGTCTGCGGACTAATAAGAGTAGAATAGATACCCATGGTGGGCAGAGCACAAATAGTCCATTGTGTTGCTTTGTTCTTAACTTCAAATGAAAAAACGAAAGAGAAGCGATGTGGAAATATATTATCCGTCTCTAATTTAGCAGTGTAAGACTAGAGGGAAGGCAGCTAGTCATCACCACCCACCGCCAACTCTTGGGCTACTCTTTTACCAACGAATAGTGGGATTTACTATCACATTATAACGCTCCCATGGCTGAAAGGGCGAGCATGTTTGGTGGAACAGGGATTCGAACCCGCGATCCTCAGATAACGAGTTGAGTGCCTTCACCCCATGGCCATGCCGATCGCCGCAAAAGTGTTTTATTACTAAGTATACATAATACTTGTATTAATCTAAACCTTTTCCTTCGTGGCTAGATCCCAGCGGTATAGCGGTATGTTTTATATAACTCACAACGCAAAAAATCTGAAGTTCCATTCCTCCTTCCCTCCAATTAGACATGGCAGATAGCTCAATGAGGGTTTGTCTTAAGCTTCGTGATTAAGTGAAACGACCCACAGTTGTTTCTCTTCATCTAATTAACATTATACTTAAAACTTGTCACGTCTTACCTATTAATAAAAGTTTTTATTTATCTGTATATTTGTCTCTCTACTTACTAACACATCCATTAACATGGAGAATGAAAATAGCACGTGCGTTTTCAGATCTTTCATTAAAATACAATGTTGTAATGTTGTTTTTTTTGTATAGTTACATAAAAGAAGAACTAATGAGGTGGTTTTGTCCATGAACGATAGGTCTAGTTTGAAAGAAAACCCTAGGAATCGTTTACTTATTAATTTGCTCTGGCACGTGCATTATTTCTCGCACCTCGAGCAAAACCGTTGGAACTTAAACTCAGTTTTCAAGAAATTAAAGTATTAAAAAGGTAATTAGTAACTCATTAACTGGATAATCAGAATCATACTAACACTAGTCTAACGTACTCTTCATGTCTCTCAAATATTTTGGTGAACTTTCAAGAAAAATCTAGACGTACCTGAATTGGCACCACTCTGACAAAAATTACGTAAACAAAGAGAAATGTAATCATTGAAACTGAAAAGCAGGACCTACAACAGTGTAGTTGAGGTTTCTCTTCTTTAAAGACATAGAGACTATCAAAGCCTCACAAATACATTGGTGATTTGTAACAAAACCCAACGTTTAAAGTGACATACAATTTGGTATCGAGCACGACGTTTGAGGCGAGGTCCAACCGTCTTTTGCAGTACATTGCGCTTACTTAATATTTGCTAAAAGCGATTAATATTACTTATAAATCACTAATGCTTAATAGAAACTACCATAGCAAAACTCACAGCAATCAGAGTAACCAGAATTAAAGCGGCTATTTCGGGGCCAAAATATTACAAAGTCAGACTGTAATGTGTCTACGTAGCATGTGACAGCCAATAGTACTTTGAAACTGGATTCCTTTCACTTTCCTTAAAGTTAGTTCGTTAAAATGACCTCGCAACAGTAAATAGCACGCTTACATATTTATAGATAGCCTTAAACTTAGTTAAATAACATAGCAACAATACACATCACGTGAAACTCCCCATCGATAGCCTTAAACTTAGTTAAAATAACCTAGCAACAATACATATCACGTGAAACTCCCCATCGATAGCCTTAAACTTAGTTAAAATAACCTAGCAACAATACACATCACGTGAAACTCCCCATCGATAGCCTTAAACTTAGTTAAAATAACCTAGCAACAGTAAATATCACGTTTAACTCCCTACAGATAGCCTTAAACTTAGTTAAAATAACCTAGCAACAGTAAATATCACGTTTAACTCACTACAGATAGCCTTAAATTAAGTTAAAATAACCTAGCAACAGTAAATATCACGTTAAACTCTCTACAGATAGCCTTAAATTAAGTTAAAATAACCTAGCAACAGTAAATATCACGTTTAACTCCCTACAGATAGCCTTAAACTTAGTTAAAATATCTAGCAACAGTAAATATCACGTTTAACTCCCTACAGATAGCCTTAAATTAAGTTAAAATAACCTAGCAACAGTAAATATCACGTTAAACTCTCTACAGATAGCCTTAAACTTAGTTAAAATAACTTAGCAACAGTAAATATCACGTTTAACTCCCTACAGATAGCCTTAAATTAAGTTAAAATAACCTAGCAACAGTAAATATCAGGTTAAACTCCCTACAGATAGCCTTAAACTTAGTTAAAATAACCTAGCAACAGTAAATATCACGTTAAAATTCCTACAAATAGCCTAAAATTTAGCTATTTTAGCAACAGTAAATATCACGTTAAACTCCCTACAAATAGCCTTAAATTTAGCTATTTTAGCAACAGTAAATATCACATAAATCCTCCTATAGCTAGCCTTAAACGTAGTTAAAATAATTTGGTAACATTAGATAACATGATAATGTTTTTTTTGCAACTATCCTTGGAGTTAGTTTGAATAGTTCAGTATCAGCCAATACCATGTTAAAACTCATTTATTAAGTTTTGAAATAGTAATAATACAGTGTTAGCCAAATACCGCGTTAACACTCATTTATTTTTCGTCCAGTTTTGACACAATCTAACTTCTACGTTTTTATCAACAATCATTTTATTTCTGGAGACTGAATTTGGAAGAATTGTTTATTTTTTTTGAGATTTTTATTACAAATCGTGACACTCGTCACCGTAACAAAAACTTTCAATCACTCAAAATAGACATTGGTGAAGCTGGATTTTTCCATCCTAATCATAGCTTTTATTGTTGTACTTCATCTGGTTTTATTGTTGTACTTCATCTGGTTTTATTGTTGTACTTCATCTCGTTTTATTGTTATACTTCATCTGGTTTTATTGTTGTACTTCATCTGGTTTTATTGTTACACTTCATCTGGTTTTATTGTTACACTTCATCTGGTTTTATTGTTACACTTCATCTGGTTTTATTGTTATACTTCATCTGGTTTTATTGTTATACTTCATCTGGTTTTATTGTTATACTTCATCTGCTTTTATTGTTGTACTTCATCTGCTTTTATTGTTGTACTTCATCTGGTTTTATTGTTGTACTTCATCTGGTTTTATTGTTGTACTTCATCTGGTTTTATTGATGTACTTCATCTGGTTTTATTGTTGTACTTCATCTGGTTTTATTGTTACACTTCATCTGGTTTTATTGTTACACTTCATCTGGTTTTATTGTTGTACTTCATCTGCTTTTATTGTTACACTTCATCTGGTTTTATTGTTGTACTTCATCTGGTTTTATTGTTATACTTCATCTGGTTTTATTGTTATACTTCATCTGGATTTATTGTTGTACTTCATCTGGTTTTATTGATGTACTTCATCTGGTTTTATTGATGTACTTCATCTGGTTTTATTGTTATACTTCATCTGGTTTTATTGTTATACTTCATCTGGTTTTATTGTTGTACTTCATCTGCTTTTATTGTTGTACTTCATCTGGTTTTATTGTTACACTTCATCTGGTTTTATTGTTATACTTCATCTGGTTTTATTGTTATACTTCATCTGGTTTTATTGTTGTACTTCATCTGGTTTTATTGTTGTACTTCATCTGGTTTTATTGTTACACTTCATCTGGTTTTATTGTTATACTTCATCTGGTTTTATTGTTATACTTCATCTGCTTTTATTGTTGTACTTCATCTGGTTTTATTGTTGTACTTCATCTGGTTTTATTGTTATACTTCATCTGGTTTTATTGTTGTACTTCATCTGGTTTTATTGTTGTACTTCATCTGGTTTTATTGTTGTACTTCATCTGGTTTTATTGATGTACTTCATCTGGTTTTATTGTTGTACTTCATCTGGTTTTATTGTTACACTTCATCTGGTTTTATTGTTACACTTCATCTGGTTTTATTGTTGTACTTCATCTGCTTTTATTGTTGTACTTCATCTGGTTTTATTGTTACACTTCATCTGGTTTTATTGTTATACTTCATCTGGTTTTATTGTTATACTTCATCTGGTTTTATTGTTGTACTTCATCTGGTTTTATTGTTGTACTTCATCTGGTTTTATTGTTGTACTTCATCTGGTTTTATTGTTATACTTCATCTGGTTTTATTGTTATACTTCATCTGGTTTTATTGTTGTATTTCATCTGGTTTTATTGTTGTACTTCATCTGGTTTTATTGTTGTACTTCATCTGGTTTTATTGTTATACTTCATCTGGTTTTATTGTTGTACTTCATCTGGTTTTATTGTTGTACTTCATCTGGTTTTATTGTTGTACTTCATCTGGTTTTATTGTTATACTTCATCTGGTTTTATTGTTATACTTCATCTGCTTTTATTGTTGTACTTCATCTGGTTTTATTGTTGTACTTCATCTGGTTTTATTGTTATACTTCATCTGGTTTTATTGTTGTACTTCATCTGGTTTTATTGTTGTGCTTCATCTGGTTTTATTGATGTACTTCATCTGGTTTTATTGTTGTACTTCATCTGGTTTTATTGTTACACTTCATCTGGTTTTATTGTTATACTTCATCTGGTTTTATTGTTATACTTCATCTGCTTTTATTGTTGTACTTCATCTGGTTTTATTGTTACACTTCATTTGGTTTTATTGTTATACTTCATCTGGTTTTATTGTTATACTTCATCTGGTTTTATTGTTGTACTTCATCTGGTTTTATTGTTGTACTTCATCTGGTTTTATTGATGTACTTCATCTGGTTTTATTGTTACACTTCATCTGGTTTTATTGTTGTACTTCATCTGGTTTTATTGATGTACTTCATCTGGCTTTATTGTTGTACTTCATCTGGTTTTATTGTTACACTTCATCTGGTTTTGTTGTTATACTTCATCTGGTTTTATTGTTATACTTCATCTGGTTTTATTGTTGTACTTCATCTGCTTTTATTGTTGTACTTCATCTGGTTTTATTGTTACACTTCATCTGGTTTTATTGTTATACTTCATCTGGTTTTATTGTTATACTTCATCTGGTTTTATTTTTGTACTTCATCTGGTTTTATTGTTGAACTTCATCTGGTTTTATTGTTATACTTCATCTGGTTTTATTGTTGTACTTCATCTGGTTTTATTGATGTACTTCATCTGGTTTTATTGTTGTACTTCATCTGGTTTTATTGTTATACTTCATCTGGTTTTATTGTTATACTTCATCTGGTTTTATTGTTGTACTTCATCTGGTTTTATTGTTACACTTCATCTGGTTTTATTGTTATACTTCATCTGGTTTTATTGTTATACTTCATCTGGTTTTATTGTTGTACTTCATCTGGTTTTATTGTTGTACTTCATCTGGTTTTATTGTTATACTTCATCTGGTTTTATTGTTACACTTCATCTGGTTTTATTGATGTACTTCATCTGGTTTTATTGTTATACTTCATCTGGTTTTATTGTTATACTTCATCTGGTTTTATTGTTGTACTTCAACTGGTTTTATTGATGTACTTCATCTGGTTTTATTGTTGTACTTCATCTGGTTTTATTGTTACACTTCATCTGGTTTTATTGTTATACTTCATCTGGTTTTATTGTTATACTTCATCTGGTTTTATTGTTGTACTTCATCTGCTTTTATTGTTGTACTTCATCTGGTTTTATTGTTACACTTCATCTGGTTTTATTGTTATACTTCATCTGGTTTTATTGTTATACTTCATCTGGTTTTATTTTTGTACTTCATTTGGTTTTATTGTTGAACTTCATCTGGTTTTATTGTTATACTTCATCTGGTTTTATTGTTGTACTTCATCTGGTTTTATTGTTATACTTCATCTGGTTTTATTGTTGTACTTCATCTGGTTTTCAAATTACAAATATTCTTTTTATTTCACTCAAAAGATTTTTGTCATTTTCGTTTTTATTTCATGAAAGCATATTAGCGTATCTAGAATGAAGAACCAGCACGCATGCGTCACTGTGTGTGTGGTTGCTTTCAATGTTTGTGGTTAAGCGTGATGTTACACAATGGACTAACTGTTCCCTGTTCGTCACATGTATCGAAATCCGGTTTTTATCATTTTAGTTCCGCAGACAGTGCCAAGCGAAGAGGGAGGAGCAGATGCTTTGAGGTTCAGAACCCCAGAAATGAACCCCGCTGAGGTATAAATATTACATACTATTTGCTTTTTACGCTGCAGTTCCTCGACCCCTGTCCCCCGCTGCGACAACGGTAAATCTTCGGATTTAAAACACTAAAATTAGGCGTTTGATTCTCCTCGGTGGGCACAGCGGATAGTCCGATGTGGTTCTGCTATAAAAAACACACACCTTAACCCCTTGTGGAAATAAAAGAAGACTGGTTACTGGTTCACCAGATCCTAGGGTTAATAATAATAATGGTAAACTTAAACCAGAATAAAATAGTAATTCACCGGTGTTAACAAAATGTATAACACTATGCTATTAATTCTTACCTTAAAATATTTTAAAAAATGATAGCAATTACAAATAACTGACTTAATCTGGTTTACACCATATATTTTGTTGTTCAGTCCCTGGCCTGATCTGGTTTACACCATATCTTTTGTTGTTCAGTCACTGGCCTGACCTGGTTCACACCATATCTTTTGTTGTTTAGTCACTGTTCTGATCTGGTTTACACCATATCTTTTGTTGTTCAGTCACTGGCCTGATCTGGTTCACACCATATCTTTTGTCGTTCATGTAATTGACGACATGAACAACACTTCAACCATTACTGTGTCTCAACTGGCCTGATTAGACTCTGTTATACGGTGGAAACCCCTGTTGTTAATATGGTTGACACATTGAATCTTGTCTGTTAACGTTACAGTCCGTGTGGAAGTAAAAGAAAAAAAAAGTTTTATAAAAAGCAACAATAGTAATAATCATTGTTGAACAGAGAGAAGTATTAGAATAAAGTTATAATTCAGTCATTGTTTTTGTCGTACGATACGCAATACAGTACGGTAAAGTGAGGATAGACGATTTCCTTCTGTTAGAAGTCTACCAGAGTAGGGTAAAGTGAGGTAAGACGATTTCCTTCAGTTAGAAGTCTACCAGAAGAGGGTAAAGTGAGGTAATACGGTTTCCTTCAGTTAGAAGTCTACCAGAATAGGGTAAAGTGAGGTAATACGGTTTCCTTCAGTTAGAAGTCTACCAGAATAGGGTAAAGTGAGGTAATACGGTTTCCTTCAGTTAGAAGTCTACCAGAATAGGGTAAAGTGAGGTAATACGGTTTCCTTCAGTTAGAAGTCTACCAGAGTAGGGTAAAGTGAGGTAAGACGATTTCCTTCAGTTAGAAGTCTACCAGAATAGGGTAAAGTGAGGTAAGACGGTTTCCTTCAGTTAGAAAAGCTACCAGAGTAGAGTAAAGTGAGGCAAGACTTCCGCTACAAGATTACCTCTGCACATTATCAGTTATGCCATCTAGAGTGAACTATATTCATGAGTAATATTCCTATGACCCTTTCCATAAACACTCTGAATCAAATGTGAATTATCGAAGCGCAACCTCAATTTTCTTGTTTTTGAACAACGTTGATCTATGGAAAGCGCTTTGATTTTTTATATAGCTACAAAGTAGCTATTTCAGGCCATTTCACACAGTGACTATAACAGACAACACAGTATGATGTTTAAGTTCACTGATTTTGTAGAACATACGATTGCTTTACGATAAGTGGCTTTGGTTAAGACGACTTTCCCTGCTTGGCCGTTTTATCTCACGATAGTGACGTGTACTCCTGCCGCAGGTTTTAATCGCAAAGAACTTCACTGCTCCACTATAGTTTGTTGTCCTGACACTTTGCGTCATTGTCCTAGCTGGTAAGTTACTTGCGCGTGACTCAGGGCCTTTCGAGGGCATTTACGTAATGTTTCAATTCGTTATATATAGTTGCCAATTGGAACGTTTAATTTACATTTCGCTTGTTATGAGTTAGACTGTAATATTCTATCCCATCTTGACGGACTCATCTTATTCAATCTTATGAACAAAATGGCTCCAACTACAAGTAATATATATATATACATATTTTTTCAGATATCTAATAAAAATATATCTATAATATTTGTTTAAACTAGAAATGACATTTATAGTAAAGCATGTTTGATTTTAAGGCACTTTACTTTTTTCATGACGTCCATCTCAATTGGCGAAAACCGCGTTTAAAGTTAAGGTAGTCCGTATTACCCACCTTCCACTGTTCTAAATAAAGCTAACTGTACTTGTGAGGAGAAAGTTGTTGGAATTTCTCACCAGGTGTACTTGTCCTCAGTTTATTGTTAGTACTTCGTAATATCCACACTTATTGGTTAAAAATCTTACCAGAAAAACATATATTTATTTTCTGTATTGAAGTTTGATGGAAACACATTAGAGGTGTCATTTTGTATTCCTATAAACTATGTTATAATAACGTTACTGGAAGAAACATAATTCTAGTTATGTTTGACGTATATACCAGAAACCAATGGAAGTGGTAATTAAAAACTGCATTCTAGAAGTATGCTAACTAACTCAGAATCGTAGAAGATATATTTAAAGGAAAATTGGATAATATCTTGCCCAAAACATTGTGGACTATGTTAAGTTTCTCTAAGCTTCAATAAGCTCGAAATTTGAGATTGTTTGTCTAGAATGCTGTTAGGATGTTTTCGATGTGCACGTTTCACATTTTATAAAATCAGAGTATTAACCATTAATGGTATCTATTGTATATACATCACTATTTAAGTCGTATCCATAATTATATTGTTAACATTTTGATATACCTTTTTTTACCATAATATAGCTGATTAACAGATATGATTAGATTTAGTTAAAAGTGTGTAAAATTACAAAATTAAAATATTTCATTCTTGCTCAAGTAATTTAGCAGTTTAAGACTAGACGTAAGGCAGCTAATCATCAACACCCACCGCCAACTTTTGAGCTACTCTCTTAACAACGAATTGTGGGACAGACCGTACATTATAACGCCCCCACAGTTGAAAGGGTAAGCATGTGTGGTGTGTGACGGAGATTCCAACCTGCTATCCTAAGATTACGAGTTCAGCGCCCTAATCACCTGGCCATGCGGGGCCACAGAGGTTTAGAAATACAAACATAAGGTGAACCTGTCGGCAATGCTTCCTCAAGTAGCACGTGGAAATATATTACTCAGCAGGCACAATGCTTAAACAACATATGTTGTTTAGACAACGGGTAGGTTTAGGAGTAATGATGGATTATCTGCTATAGATACGTCACACTTAAGCAAACTAGTCATTAATATGATTGGGAAGTTTTTAAATATTCATTGAATACAGCTTAAACTAATCATGCTTAACGGTCAGAGAGCGTCTTAAACTAGAAAATAAATTAATTGATGAGACAGTTCGGGTAGCAAAGAGATTGGAGAAACTTAAATAATAGAGTTAAAGATAAGTTCTTTAGATTTTAAAGATAAACTGTGTTATTATTATGTTCTAATGTTAGGGATATCGCGAGTTTGGTAGTTCAAACTAAAATGAAAACTAATCTACAGTGAAAACTACTGGGCCCGGCATGGCGAAGCGTATTAAGGCGTTCGACTCGTAATCCGAGGGTCGCGGGGTCGAATCCCGGTCGCCCCAAACGTGCTCGCCCTTTCAGCCATGGGGGCATTATAATGTGACAGTCAATCTTACTATTCGTTGGTAAAATAGTAGCCCAAGAGTTGGCGGTGGGTGGTGATGACTAGCTGCCTTCCCTCTAGTCGTACACTCCTAAATTAGGGACGGCTAGCAGCGATAGCCCTCGTGAAGCTTTGTGCGAAATTCAAAACAAACAATTCTGAAAATTACTGAAACTTAGTTGGGTGTCAAGAATAGTGTGAAGAGATGAACTGTATTATGTTGCGAAATAAAAAATAGTAATCCAATGACTTTGAAGAGATAAAACTAGATTTATCGTTAGAGAGTTACAATAATGAGTTAACAGATGATGTGTGATAGATATGAGAAATTAATTTATCTTAATTAAAAATGGAGATTTTCCTTAAAAGGAAAGCAGGGGAAAAATTAAACGTAATTGCCTTGCTAAACACATAAAGGAGAGACTAGGTTCAAATTTATATACAGAATGGTAAAAGAATGCAGAGAAAAGCTAGGGGTATGGTTAAAAATAAGTTAGGAACGCGAAACGGGCATATGATTAATAGGAGGTACTTGATAGTAAGGTAGGTAATTATGTTTTTAAATACGTTAAAGGTAAGAAAATCATTAACGAGGATAATGAGAAGAAGTAGGTTGAGGAATGGGAACTTCTGAAGGTTGTTCACTCTTCTGATTTTGCTAGATAGAATACCACCAGTAATCTAGAAGTAAGTTGAGGAATGGGAACTTCTGAAGGTTGTTCACTCTTCTGATTTTGCTAGATAGAATACCACCAGTAATCTAGAAGTAGGTTGAGGAATGGGCACTTCTGAAGGTTGTTCACTCTTCTAATTCTGCTAGATAGAATACCACCAGTAATCTAGAAGTAAGTTGAGGAATGGGAACTTCTGAAGGTTGTTCACTCTTCTGATTTTGCTAGATAGAATACCACCAGTAATCTAGAAGCAGGTTGAGGAATGGGAACTTCTGAAGGTTGTTCACTCTTCTGATTTTGCTAGATAGAATACCACCAGTAATCTAGAAGTAGGTTGAGGAATGGGCACTTCTGAAGGTTGTTCACTCTTCTAATTCTGCTAGATAGAATACCACCAGTAATCTAGAAGTAAGTTGAGGAATGGGAACTTCTGAAGGTTGTTCACTCTTCTGATTTTGCTAGATAGAATACCACCAGTAATCTAGAAGTAAGTTGAGGAATGGAAACTTCTGAAGGTTTTTCACTCTTCTCATTTTGCTAGATAGAATACCACCAGTAATCTAGAAGTAAGTTGAGGAATGGGAACTTCTGAAGGTTGTTCACTTTTCTGATTTTGCTAGATAGAATACCACCAGTAATCTAGAAGTAAGTTGAGGAATGGGAACTTCTGAAGGTTTTTCACTCTTCTGATTTTGCTAGATAGAATACCACCAGTAATCTAGAAGTAGGTTGAGGAATGGGAACTTCTGAAGGTTGTTCACTCTTCTGATTTTGCTAGATAGAATACCACCAGTAATCTAGAAGTAAGTTGAGGAATGGGAACTTCTGAAGGTTGTTCACTCTTCTGATTTTGCTAGATAGAATACCACCAGTAATCTAGAAGTAGGTTGAGGAATGGGAACTTCTGAAGGTTTTTCACTCTTCTGATTTTGCTAGATAGAATACCACCAGTAATCTAGAAGTAAGTTGAGGAATGGGAACTTCTGAAGGTTTTTCACTCTTCTCATTTTGCTAGATAGAATACCACCAGTAATCTAGAAGTAAGTTGAGGAATGGGAACTTCTGAAGGTTGTTCACTCTTCTGATTCTGCTAGATAGAATACTACCAGTAATCTCGAAGTAGGTTGAGGAATGGGAACTTCTGAAGGTTGTTCACTCTTCTGATTCTGCTAGATAGAATACCACCAGTAATCTCGAAGTAGGTTGAGGAATGGGAACTTCTGAAGGTTGTTCACTCTTCTGATTCTGCTAGATAGAATACCACCAGTAATCTCGAAGTAGGTTGAGGAATGGGAACTTCTGAAGGTTGTTCACTCTTCTGATTCTGCTAGATAGAATACTACCAGTAATCTCGAAGTAGGTTGAGGAATGGGAACTTCTGAAGGTTGTTCACTCTTCTGATTCTGCTAGATAGAATAGTGCCAGTAATCTAGAAGCAGGTTGAGGAATGGGAACTTCTGAAGGTTGTTCACTTTTCTGATTTTGCTAGATAGAATACCACCAGTAATCTAGAAGTAAGTTGAGGAATGGGAACTTCTGAAGGTTGTTCACTCTTCTGATTTTGCTAGATAGAATACTACCAGTAATCTAGAAGTAAGTTGAGGAATGGGAACTTCTGAAGGTTGTTCACTCTTCTGATTCTGCTAGATAGAATACTACCAGTAATCTCGAAGTAGGTTGAGGAATGGGAACTTCTGAAGGTTGTTCACTCTTCTGATTCTGCTAGATAGAATAGTACCAGTAATCTAGAAGCAGGTTGAGGAATGGGAACTTCTGAAGGTTGTTCACTTTTCTGATTTTGCTAGATAGAATACCACCAGTAATCTAGAAGTAAGTTGAGGAATGGGAACTTCTGAAGGTTGTTCACTCTTCTGATTCTGCTAGATAGAATAGTACCAGTAATCTAGAAGCAGGTTGAGGAATGGGAACTTCTGAAGGTTTTTCACTCTTCTGATTTTGCTAGATAGAATACCACCAGTAATCTAGAAGTAAGTTGAGGAATGGGAACTTCTGAAGGTTGTTCACTCTTCTGATTCTGCTAGATAGAATAGTACCAGTAATCTAGAAGCAGGTTGAGGAATGGGAACTTCTGAAGGTTGTTCACTTTTCTGATTTTGCTAGATAGAATACCACCAGTAATCTAGAAGTAAGTTGAGGAATGGGAACTTCTGAAGGTTGTTCACTCTTCTGATTCTGCTAGATAGAATAGTACCAGTAATCTAGAAGCAGGTTGAGGAATGGGAACTTCTGAAGGTTTTCACTCTTCTGATTTTGCTAGATAGAATACCACCAGTAATCTAGAAGTAAGTTGAGGAATGGGAACTTCTGAAGGTTGTTCACTCTTCTGATTCTGCTAGATAGAATAGTACCAGTAATCTAGAAGCAGGTTGAGGAATGGGAACTTCTGAAGGTTTTCACTCTTCTGATTTTGCTAGATAGAATACCACCAGTAATCTAGAAGTAAGTTGAGGAATGGGAACTTCTGAAGGTTGTTCACTCTTCTGATTCTGCTAGATAGAATAGTACCAGTAATCTAGAAGCAGGTTGAGGAATGGACACTTCTGAAGGTTTTCACTCTTCTGATTTTGCTAGATAGAATACCACCAGTAATCTAGAAGTAAGTTGAGGAATGGGAACTTCTGAAGGTTGTTCACTCTTCTGATTCTGCTAGATAGAATACTACCAGTAATCTAGAAGTAGGTTGAGGAATGGACACTTCTGAAGGTTTTTCACTCTTTTGATTTTGCTAGATAGAATACTACCAGTAATCTAGAAGTAAGTTGAGGAATGGGAACTTCTGAAGGTTGTTCACTCTTCTGATTCTGCTAGATAGAATACTACCAGTAATCTCGAAGTAGGTTGAGGAATGGGAACTTCTGAAGGTTGTTCACTCTTCTGATTCTGCTAGATAGAATACTACCAGTAATCTAGAAGCAGGTTGAGGAATGGACACTTCTGAAGGTTTTTCACTCTTCTGATTTTGCTAGATAGAATACCACCAGTAATCTAGAAGTAAGTTGAGGAATGGGAACTTCTGAAGGTTGTTCACTCTTCTGATTCTGCTAGATAGAATACTACCAGTAATCTAGAAGTAGGTTGAGGAATGGACACTTCTGAAGGTTTTTCACTCTTCTGATTTTGCTAGATAGAATGCTACCAGTAATCTAGAAGTAAGTTGAGGAATGGGAACTTCTGAAGGTTGTTCACTCTTCTGATTCTGCTGGATAGAATACTACCAGTAATCTCGAAGTAGGTTGAGGAATGGGAACTTCTGAAGGTTGTTCACTCTTCTGATTCTGCTAGATAGAATAGTACCAGTAATCTAGAAGCAGGTTGAGGAATGGGAACTTCTGAAGGTTTTCACTCTTCTGATTTTGCTAGATAGAATACCACCAGTAATCTAGAAGTAAGTTGAGGAATGGGAACTTCTGAAGGTTGTTCACTCTTCTGATTCTGCTAGATAGAATACTACCAGTAATCTAGAAGCAGGTTGAAGAATGGGAACTTCTGAAGGTTTTTCACTCTTCTGATTTTGCTAGATAGAATACCACCAGTAATCTAGAAGTAAGTTGAGGAATGGGAACTTCTGAAGGTTGTTCACTCTTCTGATTTTGCTAGATAGAATACCACCAGTAATCTAGAAGTAAGTTGAGGAATGGGAACTTCTGAAGGTTGTTCACTCTTCTGATTCTGCTAGATAGAATAGTACCAGTAATCTAGAAGCAGGTTGAGGAAAGGGAACTTCTGAAGGTTTTCACTCTTCTGATTTTGCTAGATAGAATACCACCAGTAATCTAGAAGTAAGTTGAGGAATGGGAACTTCTGAAGGTTGTTCACTCTTCTGATTCTGCTAGATAGAATAGTACCAGTAATCTAGAAGCAGGTTGAGGAATGGACACTTCTGAAGGTTTTTCACTCTTCTGATTTTGCTAGATAGAATACCACCAGTAATCTAGAAGTAAGTTGAGGAATGGGAACTTCTGAAGGTTGTTCACTCTTCTGATTCTGCTAGATAGAATACTACCAGTAATCTCGAAGTAGGTTGAGGAATGGGCACTTCTGAAGGTTTTTCACTCTTCTGATTTTGCTAGATAGAATACTACCAGTAATCTCGAAGTAGGTTGAGGAATGGGAACTTCTGAAGGTTGTTCACTCTTCTGATTCTGCTAGATAGAATACTACCAGTAATCTCGAAGTAGGTTGAGGAATGGGCACTTCTGAAGGTTTTTCACTCTTCTGATTTTGCTAGATAGAATACTACCAGTAATCTCGAAGTAGGTTGAGGAATGGGAACTTCTGAAGGTTGTTCACTCTTCTGATTCTGCTAGATAGAATACTACCAGTAATCTAGAAGTAGGTTGAGGAATGGGCACTTCTGAAGGTTTTTCACTCTTCTGATTTTGCTAGATAGAATAGTACCAGTAATCTAGAAACGCACCATCATGTGTGAAATATTGAGATTTACTTGAATATCACGTAGGAAACAATCCTTGGGTGATGGAAAAGTTGAAAAAAAAACATTAAAAGGTTAACGGGCTGTTAATGCACCAAAGTCAGATGTAGGCTTTCCAGAGTTTTAATAAGGTTAATGATCAGATATGTGGGTGAATCTCCATTTTACATTTTGTAGATCAATGAACAGTGGGAGGTGTCTGGTGTTAAAAAGCTGTTAATGGCATACAACGAAAGTTGTTATCGATAGAATCTAGTGAAACTGGTTTTTTGTTGCTAGTGAATTACTTCAAGGATCAGTTGGCCATCTGCTGTTTCTCTTGCATATTAAATAATATTGATATTATTGTAGTATATTTGCAAGGTTTGTGATGGTACTAACTTTGTTATTACTACTTGTATCAAAAATGTTGAAGCAATAAAAATGACATGAGTCATTTGGTTAGCTGGCATTAAGTTGTAGTAATGGCCAAGTAATGCATTTGGTTTATCGTCATTTCGACCAGAGGTTTGATGTAGATTGAAACAACTCGAAAGCGTAAGTGAAGAAAAAAAACATCTTGGTATATGGCGTAAAAGTCATTAAGGCCATTGACGCGTCGTTTTGTATCTAGTGGCAAAATGTGAAGGTGTACTTATATAATAATTGGTAAAATGGAGTAATTACTTATCCATTCAAATCACTGCTTAGGCCTAACTTAAAACACTATGTGCAGTTTTGATCTCCATCGTTAACTTAAATTATGCAAAAGGCATTTTGGAGGACTAAAACACATGATCTCAGTGACTAAAGGATTATCTTACAGACATGGATTAAGATATCTCTGTAGATTATTAATTCTAGTATCTAGATTATCCGTTTTTCTCTTAGCATCTGTCACTCAGAGTTGGCTTGCTCAATTGTATAGTGACTTGAAAATGCTACACAGCATACATGGACTATCTCGTTTAAAGATTTCTGTCCTCGAAGGTCACAGTTCTACTTCTGGCTTTAAATTTTAAAGATAAACGTACTCAACTAAATTAGTCGATTATTACCTTACACAAAGCAGGGCATTCACTTAGCATCTAATGAAAGCATTAGATATTTAATAACAAAAGGAAGAAGGCAAGGGGAGGTGTTCAGGTTTAATAACGAAAGGAAGAAGGCCAGGGGGGGTGTATAGGTGTAATAACGAAAGGAAGAAGGCCAGGGGGGTTGTATAGGTGTAATAACGAAAGCAAGAAGACCAGGGGAGATGTATAGGTTTAATAACGAAAGGAAGAAGGCCATTGGGGGATGTATAGGTGTAATAACGAAAGGAAGAAGGCCAGGGGAGATGTATAGGTGTAATAACGAAAGGAAGAAGGCAAGGGGAGGTGTACAGGTTTAGTAACAAAAGAAAGAAGGCAAGGGGAGGTGTACAGAATTAATAACGAAAGAAATAAGCAAGGGGAAATGTATTGGTTTAATAACAAAAGAAAGAAGCAAAGGGAGGTGTACAGGTTTAATAACGAACGAAAGAAGGCAAGGGGAGGTGTACAGGTTTAGTAACAAAAGAAAGAAGGCAAGGGGAGGTGTACAGGTTTAATAACAAAAGAAAGAAGGCAAGGGGATGTGTACAGGTTTAATAACGAACGAAAGAAGGCAAGGGGAGGTGTACAGGTTTAGTAACAAAAGAAAGAAGGCAAGGGGAGGTGTACAGGTTTAATAGCTAAAGGAAGAAGGCAAGGTTATTTTTGCATTTTATATTATTATCGAAGGAAGTTATTGGATAAACGTCTCACATTTGGAACTATGACTTTTTTATCTTTGGTGTCATATCCTTTTCCCTGCTCCTTCTTTTCCTGAAACAGACAATCGACGTGAGGAGGTATCCTTTCGATAGTTCCAGAGTTACTACTGTCTGAATCCGAAGAAACAGGACTATCGAACACAAGTTTAAGTTTTGTAAAAGGCAAGTGAGAATCTAGTTACGACGGTATAGCTTTTCTAACAGGATAACAAACTCGTGAACTTAGATGCCGGCAGCGTTAGTGGGTTTTAAAAGGGGAAACTGAAAGGTTTTTGATACTTGTGGTGGACAGTTTGTTTTTGAATTTCGCACAAAGCTACTCGAGGGTTATCTGTGCTAGCCGTCCCTAATTTAGTAGTGTAAGACTAGAGGGAAGGCAGCTAGTCATCACCACCCTCCGCCAACTCTTGGGCTACTCTTTTACCAACGAATAGTGGGATTGACCGTCACATTATAACGCCCCCACGGCTGATAGGGAGAGCATGTTTGGCGCGACGGGGATGCAAACCCGCGACCCTCAGATTACGAGTCGCACGCTTGGCCATGCCGGGCCTGTGGTGGACAGAGCACAGCTTTTTCATTGTGTAACTTTGTGCTTAATTTTAACAAACAAATAAAGCTGACATGTTCGTCAAACATAAAGGACTTGTATAAGGTTTTCACTTTTTCTTAAGTGTTTGTGTGTGCGCGTGTGAGAGAGAGACGAAATATAGCATTGATAGCTCTATATATGCATTGTCACCCACTTGTTACTGCAAAGCATATCTCGCTACACACAGATTAGGTTTGCAGGTGAGTAGACATAATATTACTTTTCCAAGAATGTGATAAAAATTAATAATATATTGCTTTTAGTTTGTGATTTTTAATAAGCACAAACTTACACAATGGAATATCCACGTTATGCACAACAGGAAATCCGGTTTTTTAGAGCTATGATCCTCCCGATTTACACCTGAATCACTGGAGGGTAACCACTTGTTATAAGCCTGAAATTAAACCCAGATAAAACACAGATAAAAATGAAAAAAAGTTTCCTGATTATAATATTTGCCAGGAAAGAGAGAATTTTTTTTTTAATTTTTGGACAATATTTATTTGGGTTTACACATTTTATAGTCCCTCGGTTGCATACAGGCGAGCTTACTAGCTTATGATGCTGATAGGATTCGAAGCTAGATTCCTGAAATAAGTACACGGTAGAACTTTGTTCTTTATATTTTACATATATTGTTTGTTGGAGCATTTAGAAATAATGTTAATACTGAAAAGTGGTTGTTGCTAAGACACTGTACATAAACGATGTTAAAAGTCTGTAAATAAATCTTTAAGAGTAGAAAGTACAGTTGAAAGATAGAGTAATAGCAAGAGGGAAATAACTCACATTACGTAGAGCAACATCTAAGCTTTGTGAATGAATCCTTATCACTTGGTTTGTTTTGCATTTCGCGCAAAGCTACAGGAGGGTTATCTGTATCAGCCGTCCCCAATATAGCAGTGACAGGCCTAGAGGAAAGACAGCTAATCATCACCACCCGCCGCCAACTCATGGGCTACTCTTTACCACCGAATAGTAGGATTGATCTTCACGTTATAACATCCTCACGACTGATAGGGCGAGCATGTTTTGTATGATAGAGTTTCGAACCCGCGACCCGCAAAATTACGAGTCGAGTGCAATAACCACCTGGCCGTTTAGGGCACTGCTCTTAATGACTTACGTAATAAAAAAACAGTGTGTCATCTGTTTATATGTCATCCGATTTCCTTGTGAAATTTTACACAGTATTTTGGAACCAAGATAACAAATTTTGTCAGGTAAAAAATAACGCCTTTAAGTTGTATGGGGTCAGACGTAGTAATATATTATTGTTCAGTCATCGGCTCATGTTCTAGTAATATATTATTGTTCCATCATCAGCTTGTGTTGTAGTAATGTATTATTGTTTAGTCATCGGCTTGTGTCGTAGTGAAATACTATTGTTTAGTCATCGGCTCATGTTGTAGTAATATATTATTGTTTAGTCATCGGCTTGTGTTGTAGTAATATATTATTGTTTAGTCATCGGCTCGTGTTGTAGTAATATATTATTGTTTAGTCATCGGCTTGTGCTGTAGTAATATATTGCTCTTCCATCATTGGCTCGTGTAGTAGTAATATATTGTTGTTCCATCATTTATATTTTATAGCCATAAACCATTATTCGAAGTGTCGAGTTCTGATACATTGTTATTATCTTCATTAACTGTTTGTTGTTGTTGTTTTCAAATTGTGAAAGAATATTCTTCTGGTATTTTGTTGTCCTCTCAGTGGGCCAATACAAATTTAATAAACTGTGTTATTACTGTAATGTGGCTACTAATAGTCACCATATTTTTCTATTAACCTAAAGGAAAACAAACAACAAAACACAGGTTGAGTACAACAAGGACATTGTCCTTCCTTATACACTTACTTCAATTCTTTAACTACTAATACTGAAGAGTAGGTTAAAAGAAGAAACAGAAATCTGTCTGGGAAAGATCCATAATGACTTGGAGTTGAAAAGGTCAAGAGTCAACGGTTCAAGAAATGGCAATTTTGTCTCTGTTCAAAGGAAAACATAACCAAAAATTACACACCCAAAAACAAACCATAACTGTCAAACAGCAAAGCCAATCAAATAAAAACAAACAGTTCTACGAGTAACTATATTTTTCTTTTCCCTTCACCAAGTCCATGATTTGAATTTCGTGCAAAGCAACACGAGAGCTATCTGTTCTAACCGTCCCTAATTTAACAGTGTAAGGCTAGATGGAAAGCAGCTAGCCATCACCATCCACTGCCAACTCTTGGGCTACTCTTTTACCAAATAATAGTGGGATTGACCGAAACATTATAATGCATCCACGACTGAAAGGGAGAGCATGTTTCGTGTGATGGGGATTCGAACCCGCGACCCTCGGCTTACGAGTCTAGTGTCTTAACCACCTGGCCATGCCGGGTGCCAATTTTTTGTTAGCCTTTCATTCATCTCGTAAATATGTATTTATTTTACAAATAAGAACATTCTAGTTATCCATAGCATTGATGTTTGTTTATTTGGTTTTTCAGTTGGAGTAACTTGTTGTTCACTGTTTTTCTGAAATGTTTACTTCTATAGTATCCAGCCTACTTGTACAGCTCTCTCCAAGCTGTATGAAAAATCTAAGATTTTATGAAAAAAAACAATAAAATAAACGTTGTGTTAACAAATGTTTTATTTCTTTTCGCAGTAAATTACTTGTTATTATAATTATCCAGTTAAACGTTTTCGAACTGTAAGAATAGTATAGCAGTGTATTCATGTACTTTTTAGTCATGTGTGACTATTTATTTCAGATTAAAATATATGAAAATGTTCAACATCATTATTCTTGACTTATTGTTTAACACAAACTGGACTTAACGAGATATATTTATAAACCTAAATAAAATAACGATCTTCAGAATGTAATTTTATTAGCTCATTACTTTACTATTAGAACTTCGTCAGAAATACATCAATTTCCTTTTAGTTCACTAATACAGTTCAGTTACTTACGTTTATACAAATGGGCAAGTTTGGTGTCGTCTAAGGATGCTGTTTGTTCTGATTTGGAATCACGTAGTTTTAAGTGTCTACACAAAAGGATTAAGGAAATATTACCTGATCAGCTTTGAGCTGTATTAAATCAATAGTGGTGAATACGTTTCGTGAAGACTGATTTGACTTCACGTATATTGAAATGACCACAAATGGGGAGTAATCGCAACATTACAAACAGCACATTTTAAGTTTATTATATATTTATTACATATTATATTATATATTATTATATATTTCAAGTTGCTTATTGCTGTTTTAATAATATTTATATTTTTCTCAGTGATTGATTCTAACGGAAGACTTCCAGCTGGACTGTTGGAGGGAACCTTAACCAGTTTAGGGTCCTACGATCAGTGTATGGACATCGTCTCTCCTACCAAAGAGTCTAATGTGTCCACTTTCCAAGGACAATATTGTTCTGTTTTACTACGACTTCCATTACCAGCTCGTTCACCAAAATACAGCAGCATCGTAGTCGGGGTGAAGGCTCTGTCCAATTTCTCAAAACCTGGGAGAGGTCAGTTGTTGAGATGTGTTCTTCACAAAGGGAAAAAAAATCTCACAAAAACTGTTGGCTACTACTTTGGTGTTACATGAAAGTAAACTGGCACGTTCCATTTACTACTATAACAATCAAATCTTATATTTATGGAAGACAGTTTGAAGAACTTGTCTAGAACTTCTTCCTTAGCTAGTAGTCAGTTTCTTATTTAATAACAGTAGGAATCAGGAGTTTGTATCAATTATTCCTAGCGTGTATTTTACACCTTTACTTAACCACTGAATACTTCGATGCAGAATAAAAACACTGGGGAACACTCATTTTGTTGCATTTAAAAAAAGACCTTTCTATAGTCAATTTGAGTGTGTTGATTTCAAATCTGAAGTCGGTTTTTGTCTGCAAGCTACAGATTTTATGCAATTTGACATTTTTATTTATTTTTTAATTTTTCGTTATTATAGGAAATTATAGGAATAGCTTATCAATTTGTTTGTGTATTTTATTCAGGTAGGAATTTGCGTTTGTAACTTTTGCGTTTGTACACTTCATCTGGACAATCTCGTTTAATGCTCCAGCAGTAGTCAGCCATCATACTTTTGTCCCAGCGCCATTGGTAGCGTTCTTCCATGACCTTTAGGTCTTGGTGGAATCGTTCTCCTTGTTCGTCACTCACAGCCCCCCAGGTTGTCAGGGAACTTATCAAGGTGGCTGTTCAAGAAATGAAGCTTGATGCTCATGTTGCACCCGAGATCATGAAAAGCGAGGAGCATTCTGTTCACAAGTTCACTGTAGTTCTCCGCCTTATTGTTTCCAAGGAAGTTCTGAACGACTGCCACAAAGGATAACCATGCTGCCTTTTTTAAAGCGGTCATCTTAGCAACAAACTGATCATCACGAATTAGGGTTCGAATCTGTAAGCCATCAAACACGCCTGCTTTGATCTTCTCAAATGATAACCCTGGTAAAGCTGTGATGGTGTGTTGGAAACATTCACCTTCGGTTTCCAGTGCCTTGACAAATTGCTTCATCAAACCTAATTTGATGTGAAGAGGAGGAAAGATGATCTTATCTCTGCTTACAATTGGGTCTTGTATGATATTTGGCATGCCTGCTTCAAGGGTGTCACGAATAGGCCAGTCCTTCTGGACCCGATGTCTGTCTCGTGCTCGGCTGTCCCACATACAGAGGAAACATGGAAACTTAGTGAAACATTTCTGTTGTCCAAGAAGAAAGTTGACCATCTTTAAGTCTACACAAATGATCCAATTGTGCTCATGATATTTTAATAAGTCCATGACCATTCTCATATCATCATAGTCTTCCCGCAAATGCACTGAGTGACCGACAGGTACTGCTCCATAAACATTCCCATTATGTAAAAGAACACACTTTAGACTGCGTTTTGAACTGTCTAAAAAGAGTCTCCATTCAGCAGGACTATAGTAAGGTACACCCAGTTCTTTGAGAAGCCCTTGGATGTCATGGCAGTAAACAAACTGTCTGTCTTCTGAAAAGAAGGTCACAAAAAGCTGGTCACGCTTTCTGAAATATGATACTTTAACAGAGTGATCAACAAGATTTCTGCCTTGTAATCTTGATGCCAAAAGCTCTGCTGCTTTCTTTGAAAGACCTAAATCCCGCACTAAATCATTCAGTTCAGTTTGGGGAAGAGGCTTGGGGACGGGGAAAGGTTCAGTGTCTGAAGAACAGTTCTCCGATTGTGTACACTTTTCTGACAATTCACTGTCACAACTGTTTTGTTCGCTTGTATCATGTCCAATGTCTTTATCGTTTAATGAAGGCAAGCCTTTGAAAACTGGAACAGAAACTTCTTCAGAGTGCGGAGCAGGCCGAATAGCTGAGGGAACGTTCGGATACGTAATCTTATGTCGGTTTTTCTTCCCAACACCCGTTGTGTTTACCATGCAGAAATAACAGTCAGTTACATGGTTGGTGGGTTCGCGCCAAATCATTGGAACACCAAAAGGCAGACCATTGCGTTTTCCTTTGGTCCAGTCTCGAAGCATTTCCTCACAATTGTGGTACACAACATGAGGAGCCCATTGCTTGTCTTGATCACCAAGATGAACTTCAAAATATGCCTTGTAGGCACGCTTGACGAACGAGGATATGTTACGTCTCTGACGATTGAGTGTGTAGCATCCACATATGTAGCAGAAGGCATCAGGCTTGTTTCTGCAATGATATCTATTTTTGGAAGCCATGTTTGATCTGAAACAAAAGAAGAATGATCAAAATATTAGAAGCTATCTATATATATGGACGTGAAAATGCTTATACATGGTTTACGCAAGTTCACATTTGTACAATTTCAATAACCTCAAATTGCATACAAACTAGAGTTTGTAGAGAAAAACTAATTTCAGATTTGAAATCAGCGCCTAAAACTCCTTCAGAATCAGTTAAAATATCCAATGCAACTCAAAGTTACTGAAAAAATGTTCCCCAGTGAAATACATGTAAAAACAAATTAAAATAATGACTGACAATTCTGCAGTTAGGTCCAAAGCGCATGTCCGTAAATTAATGAGACAGTATTGTGTACTTTGTACAGGGCGGCCCGTAAGTCCCTACCCATCCATATGTTATTATGCCACCCTGTAGTCTAATAGGTTTATTCTGTTGTAACTTTTCACTCACTGTTTGTACTTGCCACAACGTAAGTGCTGTTATACGCATGCTCAGCATTATTCTGAATAAAGGTTAAAGTAATACACGCTTTACTTTGTGAATGGCTGAATATCGACGTTCACCATCATTCTTCATAAAGAGGTTACTTTGACCTTACAGGAAAGGACTAGTAAAACAGTATGAAGAGAAAGAAGATAGTGACAAGATCCAACGGAAAAGCCCTTTCCAACGACGAGATCATGGATATGCTGAATAGAGCTATTGAAGGACCAGCCTCTGAATCACTGAGCAGTTCGACTGAGAGTTCCGAAGGTGAAAACTCAGGAGGTGAAGAATCACGAAGACCAGAATCCCATGAAACAAACGAAACATCCAACAAGAGGAGGCTGAAGAAGAAGAAGAAAAAGGACATGGTAAGTATAGTTTCTGACTATGCTACTAACCCTAACCTTAACGACGCTAATAATAGTTCTAAAAATCAAAGTATTAATAACATAACCCATGTTAACGAAGACAAAGCCACTTGCTCTAACAATAATTACTTGAATACAAACAACACCACCATCGCCACTAATTCTGAGAACACCATCACTGTCACACAAACAAACAATTCTCCTAACTACAGAATCCCAACTCTGTTCATCGAAGGAGTAAACAAAACAACACGCATTCCACAGATTGTCAATCAACTGAGGTCCTATTACCCGGGCATTCAGTTTAAAGACATCAAACGTCTTCCTAATGGAAGAATCATGATTAAATGTACCGAACCTCAAGAGTTTGCGTATATTTTGGCCCACTGGCCAAGGATGCCTTCGGTGTTCAAGCCACCATTACAACACCAAAACAAACACACCAAAACTAACAGTCATAATCAGAGGTGTCGATTTCGACATTGAAGATCATGAAATCACCGAAGAATTAACAACTCAAGGCTTTGACATTGCATCATCGAACAGAATCATCTCATTCAGAACGAAACAAAAACGCCACTGATCAAGGTAACCGTCAACAAAAAGACGATCAAGAAAAATTATTAAAAACGGTTGCTTTTTATTTTTCAAAGACACACGACCGAACCGGAAAGACACATCAAAACCAATAATCCAATGCTACAAATGTCAACGGTTCGGACACACAAAACTAATTGTATGGCCAAGGATAGATGTGTCAGATGTGGCGGATCTCACGAGGTCGCTCAGTGTCCTAACGAGCGTAACCAAGTTAGATGCGCCAACTGTCAGGCCCCACGCAGCCAGTTACAAAGGCTGCCCCAAATACACCCAAATACGTAACAGATTCCTTTTCAAAACCACGAACATCAATAATCAAACCCACGGCTACCAAAACAACACCAAACAACCTTTACTACCAACTCCAACCGACTCGCAAATCAAACACGCTCAACCTCAACCAACACGTACTTACGCGGACGTAACACGCCCAAAACAACACAAGCATTTAACCCAACAGATTTCACCACAAACTTGCTAGCAATGCTGATAGAATTGAGTGATCTCCCCTCATTTGAATCGAGGCACGAGTCACTCAAGGCTGTTTGCAGCCTTGCAAGTCACTATTTTAACCTCCCTCACCTGAAACCACACCATCTTTCACTCAAAATTCACGCGAGGGAAATAAAACAACACAATGATACAACACATTAAAATCTTACACATCAACTGCCAAGGAAATCTTAAAGACAAAAGGTTAGAAATATACAACATAAACAAACATATAAACGCCAACATAATCATCATTTCAGAAACACTTTGCACAGAGAAACAAAACACCACAATCCCGGATTCATCTCACACAACATACCTCACTCAGAAAACAACAGAGGTATAATAACTTACTTTAGTACAAAATATCGCATCTAATCTCGATAGAAGATTCATTTAAATCTGACATTAATGAGACCATTTTTTGTAATATACACTTTAACAACCGGCTAACTATTCCGATTCTAGCCATATATTGCTCACCAACCAAAATATCGACATTAACTTCCTTCAAAATGTGTTAATCGTAAACCCAAACCAGTTATTATTGGAGACTTTAATTCACCGCACACAGAATTAAGGGGTAACAGAGACACACGCAGAGGATCCAGCATAAAAAATTTTATTTCTAGCAATAAAATGCACTTAATTAATGACAATACACCTACACACTTCTCAGCCGCCAACGGCTCATATGATGTACTCGATTTCATCATCGCTCCCAAGGACATGGTTAATAGAATATCTAACTTTAAAGTGCATGATGAAATCACCAGTGACCACTTCCCCGTATCATGTATGATTCACCCGCGCCACCCGGCTGTGGCGTACGTGACTCCTTCCGCATACACCTACACTGAAACAGACTGGCTCACTTTTAATGCCTCTCTGGACTCATACCTACCCCACCCAATCGAACATGTAAACAACAAAACAGAACTAGACAAATATGTTGATCAAATTACAGAAGCCATAAAGAAAGCCACAAGAAACACAATTCCTAAATCAAAAAGAAAACAATCAATTATTCAATGGACTCTAACACCAGAAATTCACGCACTAATAATCAAACGCAGACAATTACGACGAATACACTACATCACACGTGATCCACACATTAAAACAGAAATCAATAGAACAAATACAAAAATTAAACAAGAAATTAAAAAAGTCAGAGAAAACAATTGGCATAACTTCTGCAAAAACTTAGAAAAAACCAAGAAAAATCCAAAAGAATTCTGGAAAAATTCAAGAGTATTGCGTCAGACAAAAACACAAATCACATGTTACAACACATCACACACAACAATAAAATCGCAAGGACGGACGAAGAGAAAGCTGACTTATTAGCTGACTATTACAAATCCGCTTTTAGCGATTTAAACTCAGTAGATTTCGACACACAACACCAACACCATGTCAACAACTACATAAATGCAAACCAAGCTTCATTCTCACCAGGATTTCCCGGAGAGACACTAGAAGCATACTCAAATTCAATCAATAGAAAAATAACCATAACCGAACTAAAGATTAATATCAAAAACTTGAAGAACACTTCCCCCGGACATGACCAAATACCAAATATTATTCTCAAAAAAAGTTCCACTCTTTTACTACAACACCTCACAGACATCATGAACATTTCATTAGCGACAGGGTATTACCCTGACACGTGGAAAAAAGCCATCATAACAACGATCCCCAAGAAACAAACTAACAGAACAAATCCAGATAATTTCCGCCCCATCAGTCTGTTAAGCTGCCTTGGCAAACTGATGGAGAGAATTATCTCCAACCGTCTCCTCCATTTTTGCGAATCAAACAACATCCTTCCAGAATCTCAAAATGCCTCCAGAAAAAATAGACAAACAACAGATCACCTCACACGACTCACCGAATCAATATACAAAGCTTACAACAACAATCAAGTAACCATCGGGGTATTCCTAGATGTCAAAAAAGCATTCGACAGCGTTTGGCACAATGCCATCATATACAAACTAAACCACCTACAAATAAATCCTACGATAGTCAAATGGATTTCAAATTTTTTAACCAATAGAACAGCACAAGTAAAAGTCAATAAAACCATATCCAAATTATTTAATATAACGGCAGGAGTGCCCCAAGGATCAGTCCTCCATCCACTTCTTTACATAATTTTCGTCAGTGACATACCTTTTCCAAATCTAACATACACACACAATTCACAATACGCAGATGACATCGCAATCTGGAGCACCTCCAGAAACCCAGTAATGGCCATGTCTCACGTACAAGAATCACTAAACAACGTCTCAACATGGAGCAACAAGTGGAGGGTCGTGTTAAATCCGACAAAAACACAAGCAATCACCTTCTATAGAAAACTAAAGAAGCAAAGAAAAAATCTAGGAAAAATAAATCTATCACTTGGAAACACAACCATCAACATGAGCAAAAACATCACATTCCTTGGCGTCACTTTCGACACAAAACTAACATGGAAAAAACACATAAACAATATACACTCATCAATAAGAAAAAGGATTTCATATCTAAAGACTATAACAGGTAAAGAATCAAAATGCGCACCGAACACCATTATACAAATATACAAGGCTTACATCCGTCCACTAATAGAGTACGGATGTCAAGTAACATACAACATGTCAAACAACACACTCCAAAAAATCCAAGTGCAACAAAACAAAATATTAAAATCCGCATTCAGTTTACCATCTTTTACACCAACAAATTATCTACACCAAATTAGTAATTTACCAACTATAAGAGATAGAATAACAGAACTTTCAATGAAATATTATCGAAAAGCAGAAAACAGAAACAAACTAACGGCATCACTACACAAATTATCAAGTGCACCAACAAAATACATATCACCATACAACATATTTCAAGAATCACAATCCACTCAACAAAGAGTCTAAATACATAAAACTATGTTATTAACATGAATTCCTTTTTTTTTTCAGGTACAGGGCACACGACAGGCAAAACTTTCGGCGCCTGTCGTGTGAAAGTGGGTTTTCTCGGGGTACTCCCGTTTCCCCCCACATCAAAATCTTCAGGCATTGGATTTCTAGATCCCAGCCCAGGCAACCTTTCTGCCAGACCCAGAATCGGGCCGTTTGATTTGATCTGAACTTGAGTGAATTACATTCATGTTCACATCTACCCAACTTTTCTTTTCGAGACAGGTCCTGACCTTTCCTTCTTTCCACTGCTACCTTTGCCTCCACCCAAAAGACCATTTAGTGAGACATTCCTCACCCAAAAAGTCAAGAATAATAACGATAATTAATTTATTAAAATAATAATAATAAAAAAAAACCCACCACTCAATCCTAATAACAATCCACGAAAGGGGACGAAGAGGAACTACAAAGTTCCTGAACACCCCAGTTGGAGAGAGAACTCTTCGGATTTCTCTCTCTCTAAACTGAACCCCTGCCACGTTAGTTTAGTTTAGTTTAGTGACCTTACAGCCATATGTACCTTAATGATCAACCTAAGTACCAATTTATTTGTTGTTAAATTTTTTTCAATGAGTAGGAATTCGAAACTCACCCACTAAGCTTTCTTTTTCCTTATTGGTTTATCAATCGGCGGGAATATATCGTATAACTGTATATTTTATAAAAGGAAAAAATATTCAAGTTTTCTCAAAATTCAAATATTTTTCTAGGTGTTTCACGATTTTGCCCAGAATGCCCAATTCTTCTATTCAGTGCCATTACGTCTAGGAATTTGTGTACCGTCAACATGTTCACGATTGGAAGTTCAAAAAGCTGTCACTATAGGTATGTTTCTCTGTTTCTTTTTTACTTTGACTTGCTTGTTTGGAATTAAACACAAAGCTACACAATGGGCTATCTGTACTCTGCCCTCCACGGGTATCGAACCCGGTTTCTAGTGGTGTGAGAACGCAAACATATCGCTGTGCTACTGGGGGTCTTTACGTTTGCAGTAGAATACACCATTCTGATATAGTTTTGTTCCTATGGTTTTTGGAAGAGAAACTTTATCCGCTTTGGAATAAATACCTTTATGATGTTTTGACGCGTCAATATATTATGTGACAGAATGAAATTACAAAGAGTAGTGGGAAAAATCTATACACATTGTATTATTAGGTCGAAAAATATCGAAACACAGACGAATACTTATCTGTGTATCAATCTAATACATTAATTCTTTTTTACAACAGAGCAGTTAGGGGATGTTATAGAGACAGACAAACTTACTGTTTCTTTTCATACAGATTGGTTCCATTCACAGAGATCCTCAGTGGGACAGCGATATGTCTGGTGACTCAAAACGATGGAAATTGGGTTTTGATATCTGTTGTGGGCAGAATAAATATAGCTAATGTGTAGCTTTGCACATAACTTTGAACAATCTGTACAACATACGTGTTTTTCAAGGTGATCAACATCTTTTGACTTTTATTCAAATGAAATATAATGAAGTTCGTTCCATCTTTGTAACGTTTCACATGTGTGAACGACATGTGAAAACTTGCATCACGATAGTTAGCTAAAGTTACAGCAAACGTAGTATGACTGAAATTGTGATAAAGATAACTCCAACTGATATTCTCTTGAATTTTAATATCCACGAGTCAGTCTGGAACTTGATACATATATTAAGTGACATCTGGTGTCACCAACCAACAGTAATATTGTTAAATAGAAATCAAAAATGAAGTATAGAAACCTTCGTTGTGGTTTAACCAAACCTACAACTGTAAGTAACGAAGATAATGATTGGTAGACTGTAAATACCAAGGTTAAATGTAGTTATACTAAAAGTAACAGGACCAAATGCAGTTGGACTGGTTTGCGTTATTATTACTTGTTTTATACAAAGGCAAACAAACCACGCAAAGTTGTTAAATAGAATTTATCGAAATAGGCAGCTGGGCCTTACTAGTTCAAACCATTTTTTCCTGATTCGTGTTATTCAATCAATCTTTGCTTGTTTATAATACACTGTTAGACAAATAGTTTGACTTTTGTAGTACTTTGTATGGCATGAGGTTCCAAGCGACGCTGTTGATAATAGAAGTTAAGCCTACTTATCATTTATTGTACTTTTAAAACATAGTAGTTTCAAAACGGATAATTTTTTCTATGATTTACTTTTTTACAAAATATAGAATATAAAATAAAACTTTAGAAGTTGTTCAGTTTCATTATTTTTATTAATTAATTTTTTTATTCACTAAACATTGGAGTTTACAGGATCTGCGAGATTTCCTTGATAGTAGATTATATCAAATATAATCTAATAATAATGGTATTATTAACTTAAACAGTGGTAAAACACTGCTTGTTTAACGTTTATGTATTGTACCGCCTTTATAACCTCAAATGGAATCACTTATAGGAAAATCTTTATGTTACAGCAAGTGACTGGTTGAAAACAAAAGGAATTGTTCAGAACTGTGAAGTGAAGACGTCTGTCCAAGTAACAGCTCGACAGGTGGTATCTCTGTAAGTAACTCTTACATTAGAACTTTACGTGCAAAACACAATAGCTTTGTCTAGGATGTTCTATTTCATGTCCTTCAATAGAGAAAGAGCTTTTATTTGTTTGTTTGTTCTATTTTTCATAAAATATTTTCGGGCTGTATAAAATCTCAACTCTTTTAAAATTATACAGTAAATGTTTTCTCTCTACAAATAGATTATGTTCCTTAACACATGTTACTGATGACTTATCCCTAGGGCCCGGCACGACCAAGTGTGTTAAGGCGTTCGTCTCGTAATCCGAGGGTCGCGGGTTCGAATCCCGGTCGCGCCAAACATGCTCGCCCTCCCAGCCGTGGGGGCGTTATAATATTACGGTCAATCCCACTATTCGTTGATAAAAGAGTAGCCCAAGAGTTGGCGGTGGGTGGTGATGACTAGCTGCCTTCCCTCTAGTCTTACACTGATAAATTAGGGACGGCTAGCACAGGTAGCCCTCGAGCAGCTTTGCGCGAAATTAAAAACAAACAAACAAAGACTCATACCTCTGCCACCAAATGGCGCAGATCTATGTCTGGGGACTTACAACTCTAGAAATCGGGTTTCGATACCCGTGATGGGCAGAGTACAGATAGCACTTTCCGTAGTTTTGTGCTTAACTTCAAACAGACATTTTCTTTTACTTTAACACATGTTAGTTGTGACTTATTTCTTATTTTAACACGTGTTTATTCACTTATCTTTTCCTCATTGACTCGTTTTTTTAAGCTATCCGTCTACCCTAACACGAATGTTAAAGTCCATATACACAACATACGATATAATTTGTTTTTATTATTTTCCAGGTGCATTTTATCTTCTCTCGTGTTGCTTGTTTTGTCCGGGACAATTCTGGATCTTCAAAGGAATATCCTGCAACCAGAAACAGGAGAAGCATTAAAATCTGGTAAAAATTATATCATTTGGTATTTATATATCCAGATGAGATCAATAGTAAAATGTTCAGGCTTATAAGAACATACTACAATCAAAGAGTTAATCATAAATATCCAACTTGAATATTACACTCAGTTCTGTTATGATTAATGTAATAACACTGATACATGGTAACTGGTAGTGTTTATTCATAATCACTTTATTAATATGAAAGGTGCTTGATACGTAAATACTTTAACTAATAACTCTATAACATTTTATCAATATGGTAATGAATATTTTCTTCCATCAGAACATTCAACACTCCACACATAGTTGGTCAATTATCTATAGCTACATACAGTGTTAGATATTTTTAACTTACTTAAGTTCACTGTTGTTTTGTTGTTATATCAGGTTTCGCTGTGGAACTTCTTCTCTGTTTTTCTCTCTATACCAACACGTTAAAGTTATTCTCTACTAAATCCTCACAACACACAATGAAAGCTATTTGTGCAATTCGGTTTATAACCATAAACTGGATCATTCTGGCTCATACACTCAGCGACTTTGATATTGGCATGATGGGTAAGTATTGTAGCTTTTTTATTATTATTTAAATTTTCATAATAATTCAGGCAGCATTTCGCGTGACTGTCGGAAGCGGTTGTTTTCTTTTTAACTTTGCGTAAGGCTACACGAGGGCCATCTGCGCTAGCCGTCCCTAATTTAGTAGCGTAAGAATACTTCACATGGAATCCTATTCCTGATATTTTTGCACACAATCTATATATATATATACACACAAGTAAAATATGTTGTATGTTTGTCCGCTAACTCCCCGCTCATTGTTTGACCACTGTCCACTAAACCTGGTATGGTCACCTCTACGATCCTTAGAAGAAACTAGAGGGGGGGGTGTGATAAAATCTATCTCTAAATATGTCACGTCAACAACATTGGGTACATAATAGTTCGATTAGATTTGAGGGTGGGTCGGTAGAGATCATGATGAGTAATAATTTCGAATCAGTTACACGTGCTCCCAACACGTGGTATTACTCGCGCATAATAACTGTTTAAATTTAACAATTACGTTTTGCTTGGTTGTCAAAGAAATACGTTGACGCAACTTCACTAAATTTTCCTAATCGGAATTCTCGGCGACTACCTTATAATAACCCGAGTGGTTTCGTCTCAGCGCGCTCAAATTTGCAAATACTCATTACATTTGGTAGTTATTACTATGGATTTTCAATGTGATGTATCACGAAGCTCTGATTTAGGTTGTGAAAGTTTTGTCTTTGAAAATCATAAGCGTAAATAAAAATTAGAACATTATGAAAATTGATTTTATTTTTTTTAAATGTTCATAAAATAAATGAGTTTTTAAAACCTTATTGCATGTGATTTCGATACCTATACAGAGAGTAGGTAATTCGTCTGGTTTTTGAATAATCGTTGGTCATCGCGGCCTGGCATGGCCAGGTGTTTAAGGCACTCTACTCGTAATTCGAGGGTCGCAGGTTCGAATCCCCGTCACATCGAACATGCTCGCCCTTTGAGCAGTGGGGGGCGTTATAATGTTATGGTCAATTTCACTATTCGTTGGTAAAAGAACAGCCTAAGAGTTGGCGGTGGGTGGTGGTGACTTATGTAGATGTAAAGAACTTTTTCAAACGTTATAGTTTGCTAACACCATTCGTGTGTACATAACCACCAGATGGTGTTTCTAAATTCAAGGCCCGGCATGGCCAAGCGTGTTAAAGCGTGCGACTCGTAATCTGAAAGTCTCGGGTTCGCATCCCCGTCTCGCCAAACATGATCGCCCTTTCAGCCGTGGGGGCGTTATAATGTGACGGTCAATCCCACTATTCGTTGGTAAAAGAGTAGCCCAAGAGTTGGCGGTGGGTGGTGATGACTAGCTGCTTTCCCTCTGGTCTTATACTACTAAATTAGGGACGGCTAGCACAGATAGCCCTCGAGTAGCTTTGTGCGAAATTTAAAACAAACAAACAAAAAATTTAAATTCGATGTATTTGTGTATAGGTTTGTTTGACTGCTAATCATATTGTCATGCCATTGGCTAATAGCATCATTTCTAAAACTACAAAAGTAACTAATGGTTTGATTCAGAGACCGAAGATTTACAATAGGTGAAGCTATTTGTGTTTCAAAATTGTACTCATCTTGAAAGTCATTGGTTTAAATCAGGCATTACTTGAAATTAATTGGTCCAACTCTGGTATTACTTGAAAATTATTGGTCTGCGTCATGTTCTCAAAAGGCTTAGAATGTAAAGAAATTTTATGTTATCAACTTGAACAATAATATATTGTGTTTTTCATTCGGTGTTTAAGGCCTAACGTTCTAGTCTTTGTTTCTCAGGCAACAGGCTTTATGGAAATTGTATTTTAAGGTCCGATTGCAATACATTCTGGAAAATTCAGTTAAAACGTAGGAATCGTCTGGTTTTATATTTCAGTAAACTAAATCTACTAAGAAATATAATATAAGAAAAATCACGGCTCAAATCAAGTGAATTGTGTGAAAATTCCAATGTATCGATTAATACCTATTGATTGAATAAATAAAAACAATTTAAATAAAAATTAAAAAACTGAAATTTTAAAAGATTTCAGAACCAGTAGGTAACGATAGAAAATACACATTAAGAGAAAGTCGAAACAGTAACATTTTCTCACATCGTTTTAAACGGTAATGTTCTTTTCATTCATAATTCAAGAGCTTTTCACTCTTTCATTGTTAAATCGACATTTCTCTTCTCTGTTATTGTTAAATCAACAGTTATCCACTCTATCATTGTTAAATAAAACATTTCTTCACTCTTTCATTGTTAAATCCTCATTTCTTTCTTCACTCTGTCATTATTAAATCAACATTTCTTCAGTCTTTCATTATTAAATCAACATTTCTTCAGTCTTTCATTGTTAAATCAACAGTTCCCCACTCTTTCATTGTTAAATCGACATTTTTCCTCTCTGTTATTGTTAAATCAACATTTATTCACTCTGTCACTATTAAATCAACAGTTCTTCACTCTTCTAGTGCTAAACCAATATTTTTTTCATTCTTCTATTGTTAAATGAACAGTTCTCCATTCTTTTATTGTTAAATTAACAAGGGCGTATTCTTTTAATGTTAAATCAGCAGACCCCAACTCGGAATCATGTGAAGAGATAATAAGTAATATGTCTTATCAAGAAAGGCTCGGCATGACCAGGTGGTTAGTCGTAATCTGAAGGTCTCGGGTTCGAATTCGCGTCACACCAAACATGCTCGCTCTTTCAGCCGTGGAGACGTTATAATGTTAAGGTCAAGCCAACTATTCATTGGTAAAAGAGTAGTTCAAGAGTTGGCGGTGGGTGGTGATGACTAGCTGCCTCTAGTCTTACACTGCTAAATTAGGGACGGCTAGCGCAGCTAGCCCTCGAGTAGCTTTAAGCGAAATTCAAAACAAAAAAACAAAAAACCTTTATTGTAGACTGTTCAGAATAAAACTATGTATAAGTTTCTGTAGCGTAAACTTCGTAAACAGTTTTTAAGAGGGCCCGGCATGGCCTAGCGCAATAAGCCGTGCGCTTCGTAATCTGAGGGTCGCGAGTTCGCGCCCGAGTCGCGACAAACATGCTCGCCCTCCCAGCCGTGGGGGCGTTATAATGTTACGGTCAATCCCACTATTCGTTGGCAAAAGAGTAGCCCAAGAGTTGGCGGTGAGTGGTGATGACTAGCTGCTAAATTAGGGACGGCTAGGTCAGATAGCCCTCGAGTAGCTTTGTGCGAAATTCCAAACAAACAAACAAACAAAAAACAGTTTTTAAGAATTGAAATTATTCGTTTCATTTGTCTGTTTCGCAAACAAACAGGACAGATTATCAACTGAGTGTTATTTAATTTATTCGTTTTGAATGAGATAATTAAACATATTTATCTTCTTGTCAAATAATTAATTGGTGTTAAAAATTTCTAAAGATTTCACAATGTTCAAACTATTTTACAGTATTTGCCAATAATATGTATTACACTAATTCTGTTTATAGCATACTGATATGATGTTTCTCTGGATATTTTCAAGAACAAATTCAATAACAACAAACTATATTAATTAGTTGCTATAACACGTAGCATCCAACCATCAATATTTAACGATTTAAGCCTATTTTTACTAACGACCACGTGTTTTACTTCAGATTGATAATTATCGCAGGTTACATAATAAATACTTTTATGTAAGATACTGTATTTCTAATGAAAACAATCACGGTCTGTACAATTATACAGCTGTATATAACAAACTAAAACTATGTTACCGTGAACACATTTCATTACTAACTGAGGAACTCTTTGTCAGGTGGTCTGTTTCACACAAAGGAACAAGTGGGAGACATTGACAAGCAGTTTGTGTTTCAGGCCAGTTTGAGTGTAGATACATTCTTCTGTATAACGTAAGTTGTTTATGTTAGTTTTTAATAATAATAAGTGTAGAACAAGTCTGTGTCCATACGTGACGTGCTGTAGTTCTTTTATGTTGACATGACTGTGTTTATTTTAACCTGTGTGAAAATTATACCTTTGTAAATGTAATATACGAAATAATAGAATGTAGCAACACTATATTTCAGGTTTTTAACGGTTACAAAGTGGTAAGTGTAAATAGATACACAGTGTTAACAAGAAGAAACTACAGTAGAAAACACTGACGTGTTCAGTTTGTTTGTATTTTAATAAAATATTTCTCACCGGATAAAGAAAATCCTTTAGTTATATAAGAGTTACTATAGAATACCAGTTTGTAGTAGTTGTGTTTTAAAGAATAGAATGTAACATGGACTAGAGGTGAAACTTTTAGTTACTGTAGTAACGTACTTAAATACTAATAACACGAAGGTTAAAGAATAACTTTATCATCTCTATGGTAACATTTTAACAAGAACTTCACTACAACCTAATAGATTATGAAATAATTCTTTTTTATTAGTTTGTGTAAGAACTGCAGGACAAACTAATAAACTTTGTGGTGACTTAACTTTGATTCTATGAGCAGTATGGTAGAATCTGATGGACTGTGTAATAATATTCTTAACTTTGATTCTATGAGCAGTATAGTATAGTCTGATGGACTCTGTAGTAACATTCTTAACTTTGATTCTATGATCAGTATAGTATAGTCTGATGGACTCTGTAGTAACATTCTTAACTTTAATTCTATGATCAGTATAGTAGAATCTGATGGACTCTGTAATAACATTCTTAACTTTGATTCTGTGAGCAGTATAGTATAATATGATGGACTCTGTAATAATATTCTTAACTTTGATTCTATGAGCAGTATAGTAGAATATGATGGACTCTGTAATAACATTCTTAACTTTGATTCTATGATCAGTATAGTAGAGTCTGATGGACTCTGTAATAACATTCTTAACTTTGATTCTATGATCAGTATAGTAGAATCTGATGGACTCTGTAATAACATTCTTAACTTTGATTCTATGATCAGTATAGTAGAATATGGTGGACTCTGTAATAACATTCTTAACTTTGATTCTATGATCAGTATAGTAGAATCTGATGGACTCTGTAATAACATTCTTAACTTTGATTCTATGATCAGTATAGTAGAATATGGTGGACTCTGTAATAACATTCTTAACTTTGATTCTGTGATCAGTATAGTAGAGTCTGATGGACTCTGTAATAACATTCTTAACTTTGATTCTATGATCAGTATAGTAGAATCTGATGGACTCTGTAATAACATTCTTAACTTTGATTCTATGATCAGTATAGTAGAATATGGTGGACTCTGTAATAACATTCTTAACTTTGATTCTGTGATCAGTATAGTAGAGTCTGATGGACTCTGTAATAACATTCTTAACTTTGATTCTGTGAGCAGTATAGTAGAATATGATGGACTCTGTAATAATATTCTTAACTTTGATTCTGTGAGCAGTATAGTAGAATATGATGGACTCTGTAATAATATTCTTAACTTTGATTCTATGAGCAGTATAGTATAGTCTGATGGACTCTGTAATAACATTCTTAACTTTGATTCTATGATCAGTATAGTAGAATCTGATGGACTCTGTAATAACATTCTTAACTTTGATTCTATGATCAGTATAGTAGAATATGGTGGACTCTGTAATAACATTCTTAACTTTAATTCTATGATCAGTATAGTAGAATCTGATGGACTGTGTAATAACATTCTTAACTTTGATTCTTTGAGCGGTATAGTAGAATCTGATGGACTCTGTAATAACATTCTTAACTTTGATTCTATGATCAGTATAGTAGAATATGATGGACTCTGTAATAACATTCTTAACTTTGATTCTATGATCAGTATAGTAGAGTCTGATGGACTCTGTAATAACATTCTTAACTTTGATTCTATGAGCGGTATAGTAGAATCTGATGGACTCTATAATAACATTCTTAACTTTGATTCTATGATCAGTATAGTAGAATCTGATGGACTCTGTAATAACATTCTTAACTTTAATTCTGTGATCAGTATAGTAGAATCTGATGGACTCTGTAATAACATTCTTAACTTTGATTCTATGATCAGTATAGTAGAATATGATGGACTCTGTAATAACATTCTTAACTTTAATTCTATGATCAGTATAGTAGAATCTGATGGACTCTGTAATAACATTCTTAACTTTAATTCTATGATCAGTATAGTAGAATATGATGGACTCTGTAATAACATTCTTAACTTTGATTCTATGATCAGTATAGTAGAATCTGATGGACTCTGTAATAACATTCTTAACTTTGATTCTATGATCAGTATAGTAGAATCTGATGGACTCTGTAATAACATTCTTAACTTTGATTCTATGATCAGTATAGTAGAATATGGTGGACTCTGTAATAACATTCTTAACTTTAATTCTATGATCAGTATAGTAGAATCTGATGGACTGTGTAATAACATTCTTAACTTTGATTCTATGATCAGTATAGTAGAGTCTGATGGACTCTGTAATAACATTCTTAACTTTGATTCTATGATCAGTATAATAGAGTCTGATGGACTCTGTAATAACATTCTTAACTTTGATTCTATGAGCGGTATAGTAGAATCTGATGGACTCTATAATAACATTCTTAACTTTGATTCTATGATCAGTATAGTAGAATCTGATGGACTCTGTAATAACATTCTTAACTTTAATTCTATGATCAGTATAGTAGAATCTGATGGACTCTGTAATAACATTCTTAACTTTAATTCTATGATCAGTATAGTAGAATATGATGGACTCTGTAATAACATTCTTAACTTTGATTCTGTGAGCAGTATAGTAAAATCTGATGGACTCTGTAATAACATTCTTAACTTTGATTCTATGATCAGTATAGTAGAGTCTGATGGACTCTGTAATAACATTCTTAACTTTGATTCTATGATCAGTATAATAGAGTCTGATGGACTCTGTGATAACATTCTTAACTTTGATTCTGTGAGCGGTATAGTAGAATCTGATGGACTCTATAATAACATTCTTAACTTTGATTCTATGATCAGTATAGTAGAATCTGATGGACTCTGTAATAACATTCTTAACTTTAATTCTGTGATCAGTATAGTAGAATCTGATGGACTCTGTAATAACATTCTTAACTTTGATTCTATGATCAGTATAGTAGAATATGATGGACTCTGTAATAACATTCTTAACTTTAATTCTATGATCAGTATAGTAGAATCTGATGGACTCTGTAATAACATTCTTAACTTTAATTCTACGATCAGTATAGTAGAATATGATGGACTCTGTAATAACATTCTTAACTTTGATTCTATGATCAGTATAGTAGAATCTGATGGACTCTGTAATAGCATTCTTAACTTTGATTCTATGATTAGTATAGTAGAATCTGATGGACTCTGTAATAACATTCTTAACTTTGATTCTATGATCAGTATAGTAGAATATGGTGGACTTTGTAATAACATTCTTAACTTTAATTCTATGATCAGTATAGTAGAATCTGATGGACTGTGTAATAACATTCTTAACTTTGATTCTTTGAGCGGTATAGTAGAATCTGATGGACTCTGTAATAACATTCTTAACTTTGATTCTATGATCAGTATAGTAGAATATGATGGACTCTGTAATAACATTCTTAACTTTGATTCTATGATCAGTATAGTAGAATCTGATGGACTCTGTAATAACATTCTTAACTTTGATTCTATGATCAGTATAGTAGAATATGATGGACTCTGTAATAACATTCTTAACTTTAATTCTATGATCAGTATAGTAGAATCTGATGGACTCTGTAATAACATTCTTAACTTTGATTCTTTGAGCGGTATAGTAGAATCTGATGGACTCTGTAATAACATTCTTAACTTTGATTCTATGATCAGTATAGTAGAATATGATGGACTTTGTAATAACATTCTTAAATTTGATTCTATGATCAGTATAGTAGAATCTGATGGACTCTGTAATAACATTCTTAACTTTAATTCTATGAGCAGTATAGTAGAATCTGATGGACTCTGTAATAACATTCTTAACTTTGATTCTATGATCAGTATAGTAGAATATGATGGACTCTGTAATAACATTCTTAACTTTGATTCTACGATCACTATAGTTGAATATGATGTACCCAGTAATAACATTCTTAACTTTGATTCTATGATCAGTATAGTAGAATAGTTTTATCGTTAGTTTCAACAAAGTTGTTTTTAATTACTAAATTTCTCGTATAATTAAACTTCATAACGTTTCTTTCCAGGGGGTTTCTTACTATGTATTATGTGTGGGTGCATACTGATGGGAAAGCAAGGAATTTCGTAATTTCGAAATTCATTTTTCTCAGATATTTTAGGTAAGTTAGAGAATAACTATTTCCGGTAATTGTAATTCACTGAAACAATGAAAATAATAATAACATTTCGAATCAACTACGATTTTCTTGAATGTTATTAGTTAAACGTGTTAGTGAAAATGTGCATGTTGATTTTGGTTTCACATTTTTTAATAAAGCAACTTATTAAAAATGCTAAAGCTTTACGTCACATTTCTCTACCTGAATTTCTAACATTAAAAGTTAAGTAATTTGTTAATACTTAAACTAATGTATAGATGTTCAATTGAATTTCTAAACTTATTTTAAATAGTTTTCATTGTTTTATTATAGGTTAGTGAAGCATTTGAAAATAGCGTGTTTTTAGATACCTACAAATAAATACAGTTAATCACTCCAGATGGAGACACAAGAGGTTATAAATGGTATAAGACCATAAGTGCTGGATTTCAAAGAACAGTTTTATTGGTTTACGAATATTGTAGATGTAAATTGAATTTTAAAAATTTCTGGCTACACTTTGATTGTGTTGTTATAGGTTACAGGAGCTTTTAAAAATATGTTTTTATTTCGTCACAAACAACATGGTGAATCTTTCCATACAATTTTGAGAGGGACACAACTGTATAAGTGTTAGGTTTATTGGATTTAGAATATTGATAGCATAAAGTCATGATGGTTTTGTTGATTGAATTTCAAGTTTCGAATTTTTTTTACGAATAAAATATATTTAATTTTTTACTGAAGACTTACTCCACCTGTCGTCCTTGTTTTGTGTTTCGTATTTCTTCTGCCTTTTTTCGGCTCGGGACCAAACTGGTCAAATATCGTTGTGCCGTATGTTGAAGGTTGCTACTCCACCTGGTGGCGGAATCTTCTATACATCAACTCTTTGTACAAACCTGAACAGGTGAGAATATTTGATTCGTACGTTGATAACATATCATATGTGTCATCACGTATTGTATCTGAATTATGTGTATATAAATTTGACCCTTCAGTTTCTCTTGTATTAGCACGTAAAATCGTACACACATCCGTTCTTTAAAACTGATTTGCTTTTATGGTTTCTTTGTACATTTTTAAACCTGCAGAGCCAGTAAAGAATGAACCTAAATAACCAGTGAATACTAAACTTGCAGAAACAATAAAGGCTGAACTTAGGGGGCTATTTAAAGAAAACAATTAATAAGCCGTGATTGTCTTGAAACAGAAGTCTTCATCTAATCTCAATGTAATGAGCTCAATATTTCTTAGCACAAGAAAGGATAATTTTTATAAAATATGGGGCGCTTCCTTGTTCCAAGCCTTTAGTCTTATGTTCTTAAACAAAACCTTACAAACATAAAACAGCTGGGAGGACACATTTTATAGCAAATATAACTTACTTTGTAATTGAATGTAACTAGCATGAACCGACCTATAACGAACCGTCAGGTTCACATGAACAAAAATTTAAATTATCCGGAGTTCAAATAATTTATGTATATATATTGTGTTTATATATTGACATACACACACACATATGTATATATATATATATATATATACAGATTTTTATTTTTAAAATTTGTAATATTACGACATAGTCCTACATGGGACTTAACTCAGCTAGTCCTAAGGTGAGGTTTAGTGTTTGTCTACCATCATAGGAATTCCTGTTAATCTTTTTTGCAGAGAGCAAAAAGCCCATTGTGTATCTTTGCACTGAGAAAGCAACAACACCGTTGTGGGCCTATTCCATAGATCACGAATTTCGTAGAGCAAAATGTTTGTGTGTGTATTACCTTACCAGCTATACCAGCAATGCTTAAAATACATATACCTCCACTTCTTGATGTTTCCACGTGGAAAGCCGTGAACTTTAAACTCTCTCTTTCATCTTGTCATCAAACAAAACCAGGAAGAGTAGACCTGTTGCAGTTCATTGTAGAAGTTGCTCTTTATGTGGTCAGTTGAAGAAGACCCAACCGTTAAAAGTGTACATCGTGTTATATTAATCCTCTTAAAATAAGATCCTATATGCATGTGCTGAACACGAAATCGCATTTTTTTTCTGGTTTACCTAAGCCTAATTAAACTATTTCTCTTGTAATTTCAGTGTCTTGGACAGACGTGGTACATATCGTGTGATTTCATCTTTCATGTCTCATCTCTAATGGTATTCGTCCCGATGTTGAGGTAAGCTAGAAACTGGACACCACTCAGGCAGATATATACATACGTACAGAGGTTTGAGAACGTTATATTACAATGAACGTGCAAATGAACAAGTCACGTGACAGTCATAGCTAGAACAAAGACTCGGTGGAGCCAAATGTATAACAACTACATTTTGATATTGCTTGACGTTTCGAAGGTAATGCGATGTTAACGTAAGCTAATTATTTTTTTAAGTCCCCCGCTGTTACGGCGCTAAGTCTACGGATTTACAACTCTAAAATCAGGGGTTCGATTCCCCTAAGTGGACTCCGCAGATAGGTTGATGTGGCTTTGCTATAAGGAAAAACACACACACACACAATATTCGAGCACTCAAACCACAATGATATAATCAGATGAGAAAAGTAGAAATATCGGTTGTACTCACACGGCATTATAAAAATGAATATGGGTTAATTGGAACATGAGGACCATCCAGAAAGAACATTGCAACAATTCTTATCATAGCCATGATGAGCAATATATGGTTTTTGAAAGGAAAACGAACTATAGAAAATATTAGCTAAGGTAAAATGGAGGCACATAGTGGCACTCAGAGCGTACGTGCACCTTAACAATTGTAATAAAGGTCGTACTACCTTATCTTAGTCATTCTTTTAAAAACTAATCAAAAAGTGGCAAGTGACATGTTGCGAAACTTATATATTTAAAAACGGCTGGTATGGGTGGCGAAAGCACCAATAGAGGAGCGAACAACGTCGTCGTCAGGTTCACAAACGTTTTATAACAGAATCATGAACCACTGCTGAATACCATGTCAGATGAAAATAATGGATCATAAAAACAATGTGAACGCTGCTTTCTGTTGGACCAATGCACCTTTTGAACTACGTATAAATGCTTTGTATGAAAATAAGGTAATTGTATATTTTAAGCCACTTAACACCGAAACGGGCATTCCTAATATTCTATACAGAAACATACAACATATCATTGAAGCCCCCGGATACAGTCTCCTGGTATATTACGGAAACCCTACAAGGAGAAATTGTGTGCTTTGATTATTACAACCTCAAAACGGAGGCCATTGCAATGAAAAATACACTACAGAGCCATTGAAAGACACATTGTCGTCATGAAGAACGTGATCTGACGTGAGAATGTGGTCTGTAATGACTTCGTGAGGCTTCAGAATCGTTTTAATATAACTTACTCAGTCCTCTGTAAATGTCTTTGTGTGCATGCTATTACGTATATTTCCGATTAAATATAAATGTACATCCCAAACGGTCAAAACGAATGAAACAAACAGAGTTCGTAATATTCTACCAATCGAAACGTTTCTAGGTTTATCTGTTTCTAGTTTAGTCTCCTCCTCAGGTGTACAATATAGCATCACCTAACTCAGTGACCAATAATATTCTAATCCTTCTGCCCTCAGTAGCTCAACGGTAAGTTCAATGACTTACAAAGGTAGAAATCAGGTTTCAATACCCGTGGCGGGTGCAAATAGTCCATTGTGTAGTTCTGCGTTTAACAAACACAGAAGATGGTAATTTTAAAGAGAAAACGCGAATCTATTGATAGTGCCATCTTTTGAACATGCTTTATTATAGCATCAAACTCCACTGTATTGTGTCATCAGCTGACGAAAGTAAGCAAACATTTAAAAAAAGCCAGTCGCTATTTCTACACCGATAAATTCAGGATAGCTTTTCTCAGCTGACACGTGCTTCCAACCACCAATCACGATTTAAGAACATCTTTTTCTTCTTCTTGAAGAATTTATTCTTTGGTTGTCGGACTCGATGACAAGTTAAGTAGCACTAAATAACTCACGAAATTACTTTTTCGTCATAAATATGTGCTTACAAGATGGCGAGATCGTCATAATCTGATTCCATACACAGTGTTTGATGGTGGTTTTGGTCAAGACAAAGTTGATGACTAAATTATTAGCTACCAGATTTCCGTACCAGTACACAATAAACTTTGTGGACGAGAGTTGACTCTTCCGAATTAAACCTAGTGAGGATTCATAATGGTTAAACATAGTAAGGAATCAAAATGGATTAAATCCACTAAGAATTCATAATGGATTAAATTCACCAAGAATTGATAATGGATTAAACCTAGTAAGGATTGATAATAGATTAAATTTAGTAAAAATTCACAATGTATTAAATCAAGTAAGAATTCACAATGGATTAAACCTAGTAAGGATTCGTAATAGATTAAACCTAGTAAAAATTCAAAATGGAATAAATCCACTAAGGATTCATAATAGATTAAACCTAGTCATAATGGATTAAATCCACTAAGGATTCATAATAGATTAAACCTAGTAAGAATTCAAAATGGATTAAATCCACTAAGGATTCATAATAGATTAAACCTAGTCATAATGGATTAAACCTAGTAAGGATTCATAATGGATTAAATCCACTAAGGATTCATAATACATTAAACCTAGTAAGAATTCAAAATGGATTAAATCCACTAAGGATTCATAATAGATTAAACCTAGTCATAACGGATTAAACCTAGTAAGGATTGATAATAGGTTAAACCTAGTAAGAATTCACAATGGATTAAATCTAGTGAGAATTCACAATGGATTAAATCCACTAAGGATTCATAATAGATCAAACCTAGTAAGTATTCACAATGGATTAAATGTACTAAGGATTCACAATGGATTAAATTTAGTAAGGATTCATAATGGATTAAATCCACTAAGGATTCATAATAGATTAAGCCTAGTAAGGATTGATAATAGATTAAACTTATTAATAATTCACAATGGATTAAATCTAGTAAGAATTCACAATGGATTAAATCTAGTAAGAATTCACAATGGATTAAATCCACTAAGGATTCATAATAGATTAAACCTAGTAAGGATTCATAATGGATTAAATCCACTAAGGATTGATAATAGATTAAACCTAGTAAGAATTCACAATGGATTAAATCCACTAAGGATTTATAATAGATTAAACCTAGTAAGGATTCATAATGGATTAAATCTAGTGAGAATTCACAATGGATTAAATCTAGTGAGAATTTATAATGGATTAAACCTAGTAAGGATTCATAATGGATTAAACCTAGTTAGGATTCATAACAAGTATTTAATAGTACGTTATTTGATTATCCACAAAATGTAAAAGTTACACTGCAGTGAACACGTTTTATAACATTTAACATTAAATAATTCGCTCCTATTAAACAGATTAACTGAACCAATCATTACTAACCTATGCTGTCACTGTCATAGATTAGTTTGCTTGACTAAATGATGTGGAAAATCACACAACGTGCAGAATTAATAGTATCATAAACAAAAGAAACGCAAACCGACCAAATTTAACAATTATTTTTATACAATGATGAATTGTAAATAATTTATGTCTTTCTTTCGTCTTAGTTTTATGAAGATCGTAATATGCTCTCCTCAAATAGGGCCTCCTATTTTCTCTTAATATTCCTTTGCCAAATCGTTAACCATGACCTAGAATAACGAATTAGTGATGGATATATTCTGAAACTTTTTTCATGGTTACGGTTCGTTTATGATAATTCCAAGATTTGGAACCATGGTTTGAATGCTGAGAGCGTTTTTTTTCATTCGTAATTTAAACGACCAACAGAGGTCTATTTTGTTTACAACTCAAGCAGAAAATGTTATTCAACTTTGTTTCTTTTGATAATAAAAGACAAGCGAAACTAGTTGAAACATGTACAGAAAACTCAACACCAACAGACCTCTTCTAAATTTGACACCAACAGACCTCTTCTAAGCTTGACACCAACAGACCTCTTCTAAGCTTGACACCAACAGACCTCTTCTAAATTTGACACCAACAGACCTCTTCTAAATTTGACACCAACAGACCTCTTCTAAGCTTGACACCAACAGACCTCTTCTAAGCTTGACACCAACAGACCTCTTCTAAATTTGACACCAACAGACCTCTTCTAAATTTGACACCAACAGACCTCTTCTAAGCTTGACACCAACAGACCTCTTCTAAGCTTGACACCAACAGACCTCTTCTAAATTTGACACCAACAGACCTCTTCTAAGCTTGACACCAACAGACCTTTTCTAAATTTTACACCAACAGACCTCTTCTAAATTTGACACCAACAGACCTCTTCTAAGCTTGACACCAACAGACCTCTTCTAAGCTTGACACCAACAGACCTCTTCTAAATTTGACACCAACAGACCTCTTCTAAGCTTGACACCAACAGACCTCTTCTAAGCTTGACACCAACAGACCTCTTCTAAATTTGACACCAACAGACCTCTTCTAAATTTGACACCAACAGACCTTTTCTAAGCTTGACACCAACAGACCTCTTCTAAGCTTGACACCAACAGACCTCTTCTAAATTTGACACCAACAGACCTCTTCTAAGCTTGACACCAACAGACCTCTTCTAGCTTGACACCAACAGACCTCTTCTAAATTTGACACCAACAGACCTCTTCTAAATTTGACACCAACAGACCTCTTCTAAGCTTGACACCAACAGACCTCTTCTAAATTTGACACCAACAGACCTCTTCTAAATTTGACACCAACAGACCTCTTCTAACCAACAGACCTCTTCTTGACACCAACAGACCTCTTCTAAATTTGACACCAACAGACCTCTTCTAAGCTTGACACCAACAGACCTCTTCTAAATTTGACACCAACAGACCTCTTCTAAATTTGACACCAACAGACCTCTTCTAAGCTTGACACCAACAGACCTCTTCTAAGCTTGACACCAACAGACCTCTTCTAAGCTTGACACCAACAGACCTCTTCTAAATTTGACACCAACAGACCTCTTCTAAATTTGACACCAACAGACCTCTTCTAAGCTTGACACCAACAGACCTCTTCTAAGCTTGACACCAACAGACCTCTTCTAAATTTGACACCAACAGACCTCTTCTAAGCTTGACACCAACAGACCTCTTCTAAGCTTGACACCAACAGACCCCTTCTAAATTTGACACCAACAGACCTCTTCTAAGCTTGACACCAACAGACCTCTTCTAAGCTTGACACCAACAGACCTCTTCTAAATTTGACACCAACAGACCTCTTCTAAGCTTGACACCAACAGACCTATTCTAAGCTTGACACCAACAGACCTCTTCTAAGCTTGACACCAAGAGACCTCTTCTAAATTTGACACCAACAGACCTCTTCTAAGCTTGACACCAACAGACCTCTTCTAAGCTTGACACCAACAGACCTCTTCTAAGCTTGACACCAACAGACCTCTTCTAAATTTGACACCAACAGACCTCTTCTAAGCTTGACACCAACAGACCTCTTCTAAATTTGACACCAACAGACCTCTTCTAAGCTTGACACCAACAAACCTCTTCTAAGCTTGACACCAACAGACCTCTTCTAAGCTTGACACCAACAGACCTCTTCTAAATTTGACACCAACAGACCTCTTCTAAATTTGACACCAACAGACCTCTTCTAAATTTGATACCAACAGACCTCTTCTAAGCTTGACACCAACAGACCTCTTCTAAGCTTGACACCAACAGACCTCTTCTAAATTTGACACCAACAGACCTCTTCTAAGCTTGACGCCAACAGACCTCTTCTAAATTTGACACCAACAGACCTCTTCTAAGCTTGACACCAACAGACCTCTTCTAAGCTTGACACCAACAGACCTCTTCTAAATTTGACACCAACATACCTCTTCTAAGCTTGACACCAACAGACCTCTTCTAAGCTTGACACCAACAGACCTCTTCTAAATTTGACACCAACAGACCTCTTCTAAATTTGACACCAACAGACCTATTCTAAGCTTGACACCAACAGACCTCTTCTAAGCTTGACACCAAGAGACCTCTTCTAAATTTGACACCAACAGACCTCTTCTAAGCTTGACACCAACAGACCTCTTCTAAATTTGACACCAACAGACCTCTTCTAAGCTTGACACCAACAGACCTCTTCTAAGCTTGACACCAACAGACCTCTTCTAAATTTTACACCAACAGACCTCTTCTAAGCTTGACACCAACAGACCTCTTCTAAGCTTGACACCAACAGACCTCTTCTAAATTTGACACCAACAGACCTCTTCTAAGCTTGACACCAACATACCTCTTCCAAAGTTTTACTATTGCCATACAATTTAGATTACGATAAATGTTCTACCACATATGTATTTTCATTAACGACCTATCACTATGATCCTAAAGTTGGCATTTTACATTATTTTTCCTCAAACTGTTAATTAACAATAAAAAAGCACTTTAACATAAAACCTGAAGACATAAATGAACCACTGATTGCCATAATGCCCTTTCTTTGCCCCCCAGTGGCTCAGCGGTATGTCTGCGGACTTACAACGCTAAAATCCGGGTTTTGATACTCGTGGTGGGCAGAGCACAGATAGCCCATTGTGCAGCTTTGTGCTAAATTCAAAACAACAACAACAACAGCCCTTCCTTTCTTAACTTTTGACTTAAGTAAACTACTCCTTGGTATATTGCCCTATCTCCCGGAACATGGACTTGCATGGACCACGACTTTCCAAACTGCCTTTGCCTCATGAAATTGCGCTTTGCACTTATGTGGAAAAATTACAGTATTTATTTTATCCTTTATTCTTGCAAAAAGAAAAGGACATTAAAATATATTTATCTCTTTTGTTTGTTCATTTGTTATTAAATACAAAGGGCTATCTCTACTACACCAAATTTTGGATATTGAAACTCGATTTTTAACGTTAAAAATCCTCAGGCTTACTGTTGAGGCATTGAGGGGCGCTCTTTTAACTAAACTCAAAGATCCGATAACCCAATTCGTAAACGAAAGGTTATTTATAACTTACTAAGTAATTGTAGGAAGCAGTTAATTAAGGTAAACCAGCAGACTTCTTCATGTTCGTACTGTAGACACACACACAAAAAAACATCTATTTCCTTTTATGATAATAAAAAATCAATTATTGTTATCCTCCGATATTCCTGAAAAGAGTGTAATTTTAACAGTTTACAAAAGGTGGAACAATTAGTTGTTGGCGTATACGATTTTCTTTGTAAGGTTTCGGTTTATTGTCAGTAATTTCTATTTTTAAAGTTCTTACATCATTGTATGAAGAGAAACGTTTTCCAATTATTTTTTGGGTTTTATAACGGAGCTTGAACGCTTACGTAGAAAAAAAATATAGTGAGATAAACCGAAACGTTTCTTCCTGAAACTTTTTCTCACTTAAATAATTAATCTTAAAACTTATGTAGGGTAATTTATGTCCAGACTGAATTAAACATCTGTTATGTTTTTCCCAAAGTTATGGTTCTAAATGATGTATCTTATAATTAAAAACAACTCAGATTAAGTGATTTCAAAATGCTTCGAACCTTCCGTACTTTGGTACAAATACGTATCTGTTATAAGGATTAGGTTATAGTTTTATTCGTTGTTTGTTTTTGCCAAATCCTCTTCATTTGTCCAATGAGGCTCAAAATCAGACGTAATTAAAACATAGTTAAATTTAACATTGTTAATGGTTGGATTAGAAAGCACAAAGAAATTCGAATTGAACAGAATATATTTCTAAAGACGTTTCGGTCTTTAGAGATTAAGAAATGATTCAGACAAATATAGAGTTCACCTTCACTTTTCTCAATGTGATTTTATGAGGTCTTTCTTTGTTTGATGTTATAACAGCCACATTTAGTATTACGACATGTTTTCACGAAGACTTTAATCCTGTTTTGATTAGGAAGCCTAAAGTAGGATTGTTGGTTATTTTGTTTCTACTGATGTCGTCTGTTCTGGGTTCATCGTTGCTTACGTGGTATTACCAGCTACCACCGACATTATTCCCCGCTATGATGAATAGAAGGTACGGTAATATAAGTTACTCTGACTTAAATGTGAAGTAACAAATGTTGTATATTACTGTTGCAAAAAATGTATAAATGTAAGACATTGTAAATTAGGCTTAACGAAATTTTTGAAACAATGACTTTTCAACTGACTACAGCGACGTTCGGCTTCTGATAGGTCAATTACACAAAATATTTAAATTATAAAAATATATAATTATTGATATCACTACTACTAAAAGAGATAAGTCTGTGATACAAACATGTTCAGCCTATTTGACAATTTCCATTTCATTAAATCGAAAGCATGTCACGTGATCTTGGCAGGAGAAGTTTCGTATCTTGTATTATGAAATTCATTTGGCATTTTGATTCTAAAATTTCAACTTTTTTTTAAGTGAACAAATGTATTAAAAAAGTGGTTAAAATTTAATTAACTTACGTAGCCATGACTTAGGCTTAACCCACCCATCCAATAAAGTACCGGGCCTGGCATGGCCTAGCGCGTTAAGGCGTGCGCTTCGTAATCTGAGGGTCGCGGGTTTGCGCCCGAGTCGCGCCAAACATGCTCGCCCACCTAGCCGTGGGGGCGTTATAATGTGACGGTCAATCCCACTTTTCGGTAATAAAAGAATAGCCCAAGAGTTGGCGGTGGGTGGTGATGACTAGCTGCCTTCCCTCTAGTCTTACACTGCTAAATTAGGTACGGCTAGCACAGATAGCCCTCGAGTAGCTTTGTGCGAAATTCCAAAAAACAAACAAACAAACCAGTAAAGTAAAACGACTTTACAAGTTTCAACAAGTGTTTATTTACAGTTAACTATGATTGCATTATCACTGAATCATTTTCAAAGTTACAGATATTTAGGGCATTTATTAAGGCCTGGCATCGTCTGGTCGTTTGGACGCTCAACTGGCATACTGCGGATTGATGGATAGAAACCCGTCATCGAAAATGTTCATCCTCTCAACCGCGTGTGTACTATAACGTGACAGCTAGTCGGTGAACTGAGTATGATACAAGAATGAATCGAGACCTGAGAAGAGATTATCCCCAAAATTAGGACTAAACATATCATAACAATTAGTTAAAAATATTAATTCTAAACTAAGCATGGTACAATAATGTATTTTACAAAGTTGATAACAACGTCATCGTAAAGACGATTGGTTTGTTTGTTTTGAATTTCGCGCAAAGCTGCACGAGGGCTATCTGTGATAGTCGTCCCTAATTTAACAGTGTAAAACTAGAGGGAAGGCAGCTAGTCATCACCACTAACTGCCAACTCTTGGGCCACTCTTTTACCAACGAAAAGTGGGATTGACCCTCATATTATAACGCCCCCACGGCTGAGAGGACGAGCATGTTCGGTGTGAGTGGGATGCGAACCCTCGACTTTCGGATTACGAGTCGAATGCCTTAATCACCCGGCCATGCTGCCGGGCCCGTAAAGACGAACACACAGTGATTGCTCACTCAAGTGAGTCTTTCTACTAATCAGTATGTTTTCTTCCGAATTTGGAATATTTAGATATTTCTAGGCATTGTATCGTTCTTTACAAAATGGAGTCTCATTTGCAGCTAGGGCATAAGGGATCATCTTCGTAATTGCACTTTGTTTCTTTTTATAATTTTGTTTGGTTTTTCGTTAATCCCTAGAGACTATCTTGAAAGGGAAGAAATGAATCTTTGTATTTTGTCTCTTTAATCGAAGGAATTCTGGAACGATAGCAGAGATTCGCTACTACAACCCAATTCACCATCTAGGAAGTTACTGTATAGGATTATATGCCGGGTATGCCATAGCAAAGAAGAAACTTAAAAATATCTCAAAGGTAATTGATGTTATAAGTTTATATGCAAACATATCCTTACATTATTCGTCTTAGATAAAGTCCTAATTATTTTATTAGAATTCAAGGGTTTTCTGGAGAAACACCATAAGCTGAACGAATTCTAATTAAAAATAACATTAACTTTACCTCGATGGTTTTCCAGTTATTATTACTTGGATGCCACTGTAGTTTAAATATCTTGCTTAATGTAGATGCTCAGTAAACTAAACTTTGATCAAAGTATTTAAAAATAAATGAATATATGAACAACGACTGAAGTTTTTATAAGAAGTAACTACAAAGTTACAATGTTTTAACACACACTAAATATTAAGTTCATACTCTCTGGGTTGTTAAAGTGTTTATAACAGTATATCTTTCGTCATTTTAGTTTTCTGTGGTCTTTGGATGGCTGTTTTGCAGTTTTCTCTTCCTATCGGTAATGTATGGAATGTATAGTTGGAACAATGGTGTAGAGGGCAGCACAGTAGTAGCTGTGACGTATGCCAGCTTACACCGACCTTTATGGGCTACCAGTGTAGCATGGGTGATTTTGATGTGTGTCACTGGACGTGGAGGTATGCTAATTATAAGTTGTGGAATAAAAAGACAGTGTTTTTTATGACATACTCCTCTGTAGTCACAGGATAATTGTAATGTCTATATTGGCTTCTCTGTAATAATAAGATAGTTTTAATGTTTATATTGAGCCTAGTATGACATGAGACTCATTCACAACACGTTAATAATGCAAGATAAAATAAAGATAAACCAACTTATAACAGTTTAAAAAAGTATTTTGAGCTTTGTTTTATCTGTAAAGAATAATGGTAAGACATATCAAGGTGATCATAACATTCCAAAGTGAATCTTGTAAAACTCAAATAATCCAATAAATTGAGATTAAGCAGATAACTCCGTGAAGACTAAGATGACCAGTAAAATAAGAGTAACAGTACAGTTCCATTATAATTGATAAAAATTCATTGAGATATGCAAACACCGACCGATAAATCGACCAGTATGAGTATTTTTCTTTTCTAAGAGTTTTCTTCTCTTTGTTTGGGTTTTTATATGATTTTGTAGATGAAATTTCAATATTTATTTATATTTCTATAAAACGTTTTATAATTTTTAATTTACTTAGAGCTTAGCTGTCCTCACACCTTTGATTACAGACGTAGACCTACACTGTTTTATTTGAGTAGCTATAAAACACAGTAAATTTCAATGTTATTAGAGATTACGTTAAGTTAATTTAAAAAAACAACTTTTGTAATTAACAAACGACATCAACTAAGACATAAAAATATGGTAAAAATCAGTAAATTATATAAATTAAGATAAAGATGTCGTAACAAGCTATTTTAATATTCGAGACGGTTATAAAGTCATTGTAGTTATTTTCAAATCATTTTTAGTACAAGAGATTGTATAAGGAATTATATGCCACCCAGCTGGATGGACAGGATTCAATAGTTCTGGCCTCATGATTTGTTTTGTACAAGATCAATACTGATAATTGAAAATTTTATTTTTACAGGTATCATCAACATTCTGTTGTCATGGAAACCATTTTTATCCTTAGACCGTATCACCTATATGTTGTATCTCATCCATCATGTAGTCATTACCGTATACAATGGTTACACCAGTTACACTGTTAATTACAAACCTATTACATTTGTAAGTATACTCCAATTCATAACTTTTGTTTTTTTCACCTGCTGCACTCCCCACATGGTCAAGTGGTTAGGGCACTCGACTCATAATATGAGGGCAGCGGGTTCGAATCCCTATCACACTAAAATTGCTAGCCCTTACAGCCGTGGGGACGATATAATGTGACGTTCAATCCCACTATTCGTCGGTAAAAGAGTAGCTCAAGAGTCGGCAGTGGGTGGTGCCTTCCCTCTAGTCTTACACTGCAAAATTAGGGACGGCTAACGAAGATAGCCTTCGTCTAGCTTGGCGCGAAAATTCAGAAACAAACAACCTCTTGTAACGCTGCTACTTTTCATCAGAGTTACTTGCAAAATAAATAGAAGAAATTTTGTATGGTGCCAAAATTAGCTAAACAAATCGATAAAGTTTTGTGCATTTGTTAAAACGTTATAATAACAGAGAAATAACACAATTTTGAGTGAAAAAAAGAAACAGAAAAATTAGACAGATAATTAAAATAATAAATTTTGACAGATGCTAAAGTATCTTACTGTGAACAGTATATTATGTAAATAAAACTATCAAATCTTGTGGGAAAATAAATATTTGAAATATTAATTCATATGAATTCAAATAATATACCTGCAACACGTAGCTGACAAGGGACTGGCCCAAAATAGATCAATTTGTTTGTAACCGTTTGTCTTATTATTTCGTTCATTCATGTTTGTCATTGTTTTATTTCCAGATTTACATATTTTGTGGACACGTGTTTATTTCGTACCTCGTTTCTGTTGTTTGTATCCTGTTGGTGGAATCACCGTGTGTGTCAATTACAAACAAGTATTTTTCTTCTCATAAAACCAGAAGATCCGATGTTGTTATTAAAACTGACCAAAGAAGAGACCAAAGAAAAAATGGTACATGTGGAGTAGAAATAAGTTCAACTTCAGCTGTTGTTGAATTACCACAAAGTTCAACAAATGCAGCATATTAACAGAGACTCACAACTGTTTTACAAATAATATTTCTTGTGAAGAAAGGAGGAAATCTATTGTTGTTGACCGTTGTTATAATGTATAAATAGCAGGAGTTTATATATACACACATCTGGCATATAATTATAACCATTTTATAATTACAAACAGACGTACAGTACAACTCAACTTGTTAAAAGTCAATAGAAACGTTTCGTCTAAAAGAAAATAAAAGTGCAGAAAACAATATTTCCAGCCATGCTGGGTGTTTGCGGAAAGCCCTCGTACTTATTTTATTAAGATGTGATCTAGAGGTTTATTCTTAACAGCTATTACAGTATTTTGACTTTTTGTTTTCTTCCTACGACTAAGTTTGTTTGTTTTTTAATTTCGCACAAAGCTACACGAGGGCAATCTGCGCTAGCCGCCCCTAATTCAGTTGATACCGACTAGTTGGCTTTCTCTGGTTAATGGTTAGAAGTTAGGGAAGAAAAACTTAGAAACAAGTTGATACTGATTGGTTGGCTTTCTGTGGTTGATCATTAGAAGTCAGGAAATAAAAAACTTAGAAACAGTTTGATACCGACTGGTTGGCTCTCTGTGGTTGATGATTAGAAGTTAGGGAAGAAAAATATAGAAACAGGTCGATACCGACTGGATGGCTTTGTCTGGTTGATGATTAGAAGTTAGGGAAGAAAAACGTAGAAACAGGTCAATACCGACTGGTTGGTTTTGTCTGGTTGTTGATTAAAGGTTAAGGAAGAAAAGCATAGAAATAGGTTGATACTGACTGGCTGGCTCTCTATGGATGATGGTTAGAAGTTAGGTAAGAAAAGCATAGAAACCGGTTGATACCGACTGGTTGGCTCTTTATGGTAGATGGTTATAAGTTAAGGAAGACGATATTGTACTTGGATATACGTACTGAAAAACCTGCTGAAAATATACTCTCTAATTGAAGGAAGGAGAGCCCACGCTTTGATCGGTACTAGAAATATTTCTTGTGTGTGTGTGTGCCTAACCATAACTACAGTAACAATCGCATTTTTCACAAATAATATAACACTGTAAAAGGTCTTAATTACATGAAATTCGAAATAATCGAATGCATCAAATTCACCTTTTAAGCTATAGACACGCCAGACTTTATTAGGTATTGCAATAACGTTTTGATAGCATGATAATTTATCTGGGTGATTAAGGAACTCAACTTCTTGCTTTGTAAAATATATTCTGTTTCCTACAAACGCTGAACATATCTTAGCTTACAGATTAAATAACATACAAACCGAGCTTACAGACTAAATAACATACGTACCTAGCTTACAGATTAAATAACATCATTACCTAAACACAGATTAAATAACATACAGACCTAGCTTACAGACTAAATAACATACGTACCTAGCTTACAGAATAAATAACATACAGACCTAGCTTACAGATTAAATAACATACAGACCTAGCTTACAGACTAAATAACATACGTACCTAGCTTACAGATTAAATAACATACAGACCTAGCTTACAGAATAAATAACATACAGACCTAGCTTACAGATTAAATAACATACAGACCTAGCTTACAGATTAAATAACATACAGACCTAGCTTACAGACTAAATAACATACATACCTAGCTTACAGATTAAATAACATACAGACCTAGCTGACAGATTAAATAACATACAGACCTAGCTTACAGACTAAATAACATACGTACCTAGCTTACAGATTAAATAACATACAGACCTAGCTTACAGATTAAATAACATACAGACCTCAAACACAGATTAAATAATATACAGACCTAGCTTACAGATTAAATAACATACAGACCTAGCTTACAGAATAAATAACATACAGACCTAGCTTACAGATTAAATAATATACAGACCTAGCTTACAGATTAAATAATATACAGACCTAGCTTACAGATTAAATAATATACAGACCTAGCTTACAGATTAAATAACATACAGACCTAGCTTACAGAATAAATAATATACAGACCTAGCTTACAGACTAAATAACATACGTACCTAGCTTACAGAATAAATAACATACAGACCTAGCTTACAGACTAAATAACATACAGACCTAGCTTACAGATTAAATAACATACAGACCTAGCTTACAGAATAAATAACATACAGACCTAGCTTACAGATTAAATAACATACAGACATAGCTTACAGACTAAATAACATACAGACATAGCTTACAGATTAAATAACATACAGACGTAGCTTACAGATTAAATAACATACAGACCTAGCTTACAGACTAAATAACATACATACCTAGCTTACAGATTAAATAACATACAGACCTAGCTTACAGATTAAATAACATACAGACCTAGCTTACAGACTAAATAACATACGTACCTAGCTAACAGATTAAATAACATACAGACCTAGCTTACAGATTAAATAACATACAGACCTAGCTTACAGATTAAATAATATACAGACCTAGCTTACAGATTAAATAACATACAGACCTAGCTTACAGAATAAATAACATACAGACCTAGCTTACAGATTAAATAATATACAGACCTAGCTTACAGATTAAATAATATACAGACCTAGCTTACAGATTAAATAACAAACAGACCTAACTTACAGATTAAATAACATACAGACCTAGCTTACAGAATAAATAATATACAGACCTAGCTTATAGATTAAATAATATACAGACCTAGCTTACAGATTAAATAATATACAGACCTAACTTACAAATTAAATAATATACAGACCTAGCTTACAGATTAAATAATATACAGACCTAGCTTACAGATTAAATAACATACAGACCTAGCTTACAGATTCAATAATATACAGACCTAGCTTACAGATTAAATAACATACAGACCTAGCTTACAGAATAAATAACATACAGACCTAGCTTACAGATTAAATAATATACAGACCTAGCTTACAGATTAAATAACAAACAGACCTAACTTACAGATTAAATAACATACAGACCTAGCTTACAGAATAAATAATATACAGACCTAGCTTATAGATTAAATAATATACAGACCTAGCTTACAGATTAAATAATATACAGACCTAACTTACAGATTAAATAATATACAGACCTAGCTTACAGAATAAATAACATACAGACCTAGCTTACAGGATAAATAATATACAGACCTAGCTTACAGATTGAATAACATACAGACCTAACTTACAGATTAAATAATATACAGACCTAACTTACAGATTAAATAATATACAGACCTAGCTTACAGAATAAATAACATACAGACCTAGCTTACAGATTAAATAATATACAGAGCTAGCTTACAGACTAAATAACATACAGACCTAGCTTACAGATTAAATAACATACAGACCTAGCTTACAGATTAAATAACATACAGACCTATCTTACAGATTAAGTAATATAGAGACCTAGCTTACACATTAAATAACATACAGACCTAGTTTCCGTATTAAACACCTATTTCAGTACAAGTATGAAGTTCCTAAATTTCAACTTTCATGGCTAGTATGTAAATATACGTGTAATAACTGTACCGCCACTTAAAAACTAGAATCTGTAAACGTTTAGGAGTTACTAACAGAACCAACCTTCCACTACTTAAAATTATTCATTCATCTTAATCCGGTCACATTCTGGAACAACAGTTCCAAGTGTCTCATTTAACGATTTTTCTATCACCGGATCTCCAGACCTTGACTTCTACATTAAAGAAAGTCTACTTATGGTTAAAAACCGCCTGACCCTTAAAGATTCACATAACTCTTTTAATGTAAAGTTGTTCTAATTTTTCACACTTAACTCGTTTTTTTTTTAAATATATATATAAACATTGTTTTATCTGCCCATTTACAGCTTTTCGTAATAAATAAGTAAACTATTTATTATGTTATAATTTCAGTAATAATGAAGGTGCAATAAGTTATCCTGTAACGTTTGAACCTTGTAAATAATATGTTTGATGTTTTATCAACTGTCTTTATTATTAATATTCTGAGTGTCTCTGTATAGTTATCCGTTTGAATAAAGAGGAAAGAATACCCTTCAAGCTGCTTATGGTATTCTTTGTATCAACACTAGAAGACGATCAAATTAACTTGTCCATTAGGTTTTGGAAAGAAAGAAAACCTAATAAGAAAGAAATACAAACAAGCCATACTTGAGAATAAGTACAAAAAACAACAACATTCAGGCAATGTTGAGCCAAGGACTCAGTTTAACTAAAGCTAACACTTAACTGTCATATCGAATGGAAGAATGTTCAGCGTCTAAGCCTAAATATCACGAGTTATGTTTACTATGTTCCTATTTCTCACAGACCTGATGACAGGGAGGGCGGAGTAAAACAAACACAGTCATCGTTCCCCAATCTCGAGAGTTATGACAGCTCCATCTATTGTTGGTTTTACTTAATTAAGTTTCACCAGTCGAATATGGCTTTTATTAAATATTCGAAAGATATAAGCAGTTGTTAGCAAAACATAGATCAAGCAGATATTTATGCAAAATTGACATTTCGTTCAAGCATCTAAACGATGAAGGGCCATAAGATTATCCTTTTTTATATTTATTAAGAAGTTGTAATAAAACTATTAATCTACAGAATAAATAGTAAAGAACCAAATACGTTCTGTAGATATAAAACTATTATTACTACGAAATTCAACTTAGGTTAGAAGAACGATAGTGAATACAGCGAAATTAGTACGATGAAGTAACGTTGCTGTGATGGTAAAATGGAGTAACGTTCCTGTGACTCTGTAGGATGAAGTAACACTGTTGTGACTCTGTAGGATGAAGAAACACTGCTGTGACTCTGTAGGATGAAGTAACACTGTTGTGACTCTGTAGGATGAAGTAACACTGTTGTGACTCTGTAGGATGAAATAACACTGCTGTGACTCTGTAGGATGAAGTAACACTGCTGTGACTCTGTAGGATGAAATAACACTGCTGTGACTCTGTAGGATGAAGTAACACTGCTGTGACTCTGTAGGATGAAGTAACACTGTTGTGACTCTGTAGGATGAAGTAACACTTCTGTAATTATATAGGATGAAGTAACACTGTTGTGACTCTGTAGGATGAAGTAACACTGTTGTGACTTTGTAGGATGAAGTAACACTGTTGTGACTTTGTAGGATGAAGTAACACTGTTGTGACTCTGTAGGATGAAGTAACACTGTTGTGACTCTGTAGGATGAAGTAACACTGTGTGACTCTGTAGGATGAAGTGACACTGTTGTGACTCTGTAGGATGAAGTAACACTGTTGTGACTCTGTAGGATGAAGTAACACTGCTGTGACTCTGTAGGATGAAGTAACACTGTGTGACTTTGTAGGATGAAGTAACACTGTTGTGACTCTGTAGGATGAAGTAACACTGTTGTGACTCTGTAGGATGAAGTAACACTGTGTGACTCTGTAGGATGAAGTGACACTGTTGTGACTCTGTAGGATGAAGTAACACTGTTGTGACTCTGTAGGATGAAGTAACACTGCTGTGACTCTGTAGGATGAAGTAACACTGTGTGACTCTGTAGGATGAAGTAACACTGTTGTGACTCTGTAGGATGAAGTAACACTGCTGTGACTCTGTAGGATGAAGTAACACTGTTGTGACTCTGTAGGATGAAGTAACACTGCTGTGACTCTGTAGGATGAAGTAACACTGTTGTGACTTTGTAGGATGAAGTAACACTGTTGTGACTCTGTAGGATGAAGTAACACTGTTGTGACTCTGTAGGATGAAGTAACACTGCTGTGACTCTGTAGGATGAAGTAAAACTGTTGTGACTCTGTAGGATGAAGTAACACTGCTGTGATTCTGTAGGATGAAGTAAAACTGTTGTGACTCTGTAGGATGAAGTAACACTGTGTGACTCTGTAGGATGAAGTAACACTGCTGTGACTCTTCATAAAGAACTAAACGTCACCGGTATTCTCTCAGCTGTTCTAAATGATGAAATGTCACTTTTCTCTTCTTTTTTAACAGATCTAAACTCTCTTCTGTGATGAACATTAAAAATGTATCAACTTTATATCTGTTTGAAATTAAGAGAAATAAACAGCCAAAGAGAAAAAGAGATACGATGGTAACGAAAGGAACACCGGAACGGAATCCGAGAGTCGCAGGTTTCGAATCCTCCTCACATCAAACGTGGTCGCCCTTTCAGCCGTAGGGGCGTTATAATGATACTACCAATCCTACTATTTGTTGGTAAAATTGGCGGTAGGTGGTAATGACTAGCTGCCCTTCCTCTAGTCTTACACTCTAAAATGGATACGGCTAGCGCAGATAGCCCTCGTGTAGCCTTGGGCGAAATTCAAAACAAACAAATAAACAATACACGAACGTCAGATCTACTGCGCGTCACGATTGTATGACCTAAACTGATATACTAATATTTAACGGAGGGAGACTGAACTGCTTTCCTCAGAGGTACTTGATATTCACATGAGCCCTCAATCTCATTCCTGTCGGTCACAGGCGGTAAATCCAGAATTGATGACGTTTGATGATTTGCAAGTGAATAGGAAGCGCTCACGAACAGTTAAATATGTTCTCATTATAACTTCTAACGACGTAGTACGCAGTAATTCAGCTTAGCCAGAGCTCAGATTGGTGAATTTCAACAAACCAATAGTTAGACAGGTTTAATGAGATGGTTGTGTCTGAACTTTGACCTAATTTTTTTCGTAATAATTGATGGTATTGGAGTGTTCTTTTTCTCAAGCTTTAACAACCTATCTTTGTAATGGTATGGGCCTGGCATGGCCAGGCGTGTTAAGGCGTGCGACTCGTAATCTGAGGGTCGCGGGTTCGAATCGCGATCGCACCAAACATTCTTGCCCTTTCAGCTGTAGTACCGTTATAACGTGACGGTCAATTAAGGGTTGGCGGTGGGTGGTGATGACTAACTGCCTTTCCTCTAGTCTTATATTACAAAATTAGAGACGGCTAGCGAGATAGTCCTAGTGTAGCTTTGCGCGAAATTCAAACCAAACAAAGAAATTAGATTTGATATTCGCCTTGTCCAATCGTTATTACTGCATTTCGTACGAGTAAAGAAAGTCTGTGTGTCATGTGTGAGGACAAAATGTTGAAATTACTGCTCGTTATAAATACTTAATCTGTTCAATAAAGTTTGACATTTGTATCGTGAAATTTCTCTAGGTACATAAATCAATAGAACGATATAATTATATGTTCAACAAAATTTAGATAATGTTTGTTTTTTGAATTTCGCGCAGAGCTACTCGAGGGCTATCTGCGGTTTTAACGGCCAGATTCTGTAGATTTTATCAATAGTATTTCATATCAGGCTATGGTTTTAATGGTCAGACACTGTAGATTTTATCAATAGTATTTTATATCAGGCTAAGGTTTTAACGGTCAGATTCTGTAGATTTTATCAATAGTAATTTATATTAGGCTTAGGTTTTAACGGTCAGATTCTGTAGATTTTATCAATAGTAATTTATATTAGGCTTAGGTTTTAATGGTCAGATATTGTGAATTTTATCAAGAGTAATTTATATCACACTGAGGTTTAACGGTCAGATTCTGCAGATTTTTGTGATAGTGACTTGTATTAGGTAAAGGTTTTAACAGCCTGTTCACTTATCGAGACAGCATGCTGACACAGACAAATCCCACACCTCCTGCAGATGACATTTATATCATGTTATGTTATGTTTTATGAAAAGTTGAAATGAACTGTATTCTCACTCACCAAAACTCACCGTTTATAGAAACCACAAAGGTACTGCATGTTTAGCCCGTGAACAGTTCATAAAACCGATTAAAAATTACACAATTTAATAAATATTTTATTTAATAGAGACACAATCCTGCTTGTCTATCTCTTAGATAGCATTGTTTAATGTACGTGATATTGTTTATACATTGTTAAATGTAAAACATTATGTAATATAAGTGATACTGTTTATATCTTGTTAAATTCACAACATTGTTTGGTGCACGTGATATTGTTTATATATTGTTAAATGTAAAACATTATGTAATATAAGTGATAATGTTTATATCTTGTTAAATTCAAAACATTGATGTACGTGATATTGTTTATATATTGTTAAATGTAAAATATTGTTTAGTGTACGTGATATTCTTAAATGTAAAAGAAAACTGAATCTAATTCAGCAGTATTGATTTATTAATTTACTGTATGTTAGCCTTTTAGATGACAAAATATAGACTTACAGATCAGATTTTAAATATTATCAAATCGTTGTCCATTTTTACACATGATGATTGAACTGAGTTTGTATTTCATATAGTGTTTTTCATGGTTTATCAGATCGTTGTCCATGTATACACATGATTATTGAACTGAGTTTGTATTTCATAACAGAGTTTTTCATCGTTTATCAGATGGTTGTGCATGACGTAGGTTTAATTTAGATTATCAAAAGTACATTGAAAAGAAAAACAGACGTTATTCAAATTTAGATTACGCATTACGTGTTCAACTGTATTCAACAAGTACAATAAATTAATAAAATATAAGTTTTTTTTATGTGAACTTTGTTATTTTAATCGGTTGTTATTTGTTTTTCCCACATTATCTACTCTTTATTTTATGTGGAAATTACTAAGTTCTGTTTATCTCACATGAAACGTACCACCTACCAAAGATAACGTTATCAAGTTTGTGGAAGAAAGAGTGACTTATCGTTTTTCTAAGAAAGTCTCTTAACGTATAAACCATATTAATTAAATAATGTAAGAAACTACATTTATAAATCTACGCTCTACAGAAAGGAATGCTATTCATTCGGGTAAAGATCTAAAGACGAGTGATTTTCATTTTATATTATTCAACTAAATTCAATCAGTGTTTACTTACATATGTGTAACATTGATTTAAGAATATAGCTAATGCTGTTTTATTTCTGTATGGACTTATTTCTGTGATGTCTTTGTTGGCAAAAATATATGAAACATGTTTATGAGCCCGCCTATTAATTTTTTTTTTTTTTTTACGTACCTCAAGAATATTTCTGTTAATTTTGTGTGTGCGTGTGTTAACCCGAAAACACTGAAGTAAGTGGAGCTAAATGAAACATTATGTGACCAATTTATTGTTAAATTTTTTTAAAAATTAAACGAGGAACGTGCGCGATAACCCTCCCTAATATAGCACTAAAATACTCAAGAGAAGACAGCTAGTTATTACCACCCACCACCACCTCTTGGGATACTCTTTTGTCAACGAATAGTACGATTAAACGTCACATAATATTGCCCTCACGACTGAAAGGATAAGAATGCATGATGAGACAGCAGATTCAAACCCGCGATATTCAGATTGCGAGTTGAGTACTCTAACCACCAGGCTATGTCGGGGCCTTATTGTTATCGTCTCGTGTTTCGTTATTTGTTAATAAGCCACTTGTATGAAAGCTTTTGATTGGTTGGTTGATTGATCACATTCTGTATAGATCAAACAATGGGAGTGTGTTTAGTATATTGTAAGTCTAATAATGTTACCACAACGACGTATTTTAAGTATAAAACTAAGAGAACATCTTAAAATAACAAATATTACGTTGAATTTTTATGTTTTTGTTGGATATCTGCGCATGCCTATACCAGGAATATCTGTGTTATCCGTCCCACGTTTAGAATTAGTAAACTAGAGGGACTCACCACTAGTTCCTGGGTACACATCGGCCCTCGGATTCACAGATCGGTACGCTAACAGTTGGCATGTGCAGACACAAAATTACAAGAGAGCATCAATATGTTTGTCAACTATATTCACGTGCGCGCGCGCGCACACACACACACACGTATCTACACGTATGTATTTATTAAACAGATAAAACTCTGGAAAATACCGACTTTCACTGCCAAAAGTGATAGCCTGAGGAAATGAATTTATGTGATTGAGAAATAGCTTTAAAAACTTATGTACGTGATTAAAAAATATCCACTTTAGAAGCAGTGTTTTTTGTTTGTTTGAAATTAAGCATAAAGCAACGCCGTGGGCTGTCTGTGCTCTGCCCATCACGGGTATCGAAACCCGGATTGTAGCGTTGTAAGTCCGCAGATATACCGCTGTGCCACTGGTGACGCTAGAACTTGTGTCTGTTTCGAATTAAAATTGGATAATTTAATTCAGAGGTCCTCCATTGGTAACTTCAAGACGTCCACTGTTTTTAATTATTATATTTAGAGGTTCTACACTTCCATATTCATGATGCTTAATGTGTTGCAGGATTTTATTTAGAGGTCCTCCATTGCTAACTTCAAGACGTCCAGTGTTTTTAATTATTATATTTAGAGGTTCTACACTTCCAGCTTCATGATGCTCAATATCTTGCAGAATTTTATTCAGAGGTCCTCCATTGCTAACTTCAAGACGTCCAGTGTTTTTAATGGTTATATTTAGAGGCTCTACACTTCCAGCTTCATGATGCTCAATGTGTTGCAGGATTTTATTCAGAGGTCCTCCATTGCTAACTTCAAGACGTCCAGTGTTTTTAATGGTTATATTTAGAGGTTCTACACTTCTAGCTTCATGATGCTCAATGTGTTGCAGGATTTTATTTAGAGGTCCTAAACTTCTAACTTCATGATGCTCAGTGTGTTGCATGACCTCATTGAGAGGTCCTCCACTTTTAACTTTATGATGCCAAACTGAGTTGCACTATTTTATTCAGGGGTCCTCAGCTTCTAACTTCATGATACCAAAGTGTCTCGCCTGATTTTATTCAAGGGTACGTCATTGCTAACTTCATGATACCAAAGTGTGTTTCATGATTTTACTCAGATGTCCACCACTTCGAACTTCATGATGTAAAAGTGCATTGCATGATCTTATTCCTTTGGACACAACATTCTACTTATATCTGAGCAGTGTGCGTATGTTATTCTAACAAAGCACCATTCATCAGGCTAATGGAATCTTATATTAAATGTCTATGTTATAACTTGTATTTTTATAGCAATCACGTGAGGTATTGCATTTTACTATAGTCAGTATAAATATATTTTGTTAACATCCTTCAACAATATTGGTTTGGATAACGCTCAATACCACAAACATTTGAATATAAATTACCTTCGAATTTTAATCGTCAAGTATTACAATAAAACATTATGGTTGAAATCGTTCAATGTATACAGAGCTGGAAAGCTGCTACTTATATCATAGATATGTTATTTTCAATCTTTCAGTTTCTTTATTAGGCAACACTTCAGTAGTAACTGTAATAAATGAAACAGGTTATCTTGGAGTAACTTTTAAACGAGATGTTCCTAGTTGCATTATTTACTCCAATTAAAGAAAAATATTTTAAATGGAGTGTTAAGATTTAAATCTAGTATGTTTGATTTCTCAAAATATTTGAAGTATGGAATTTGAAATAAAGGTTTGTGACGAAAAAACGCTGCTCTTGGATTAGGTTCTGTGATGAAAATGTTACACGAATTAAAAGTTCGAAGTCCAAATCGAAAGAAACTAATCGTTGTAACGCTTAATAATGGTGTGTGTGTTTTCTTATAGCAAAACCACATTAGGCTATCTGCTGAGCCCACCGCGGGGAATCGAACCCCTGATTTTGCCTTGTAAATCCATAGATATACCGCTGTACTAACGAGGGATAACGATTGGTAAGTTACAATGTAAAGGAAAAATATTTTTATTTTTTTAAAATTAATCTGGAGAATTAATTGTGGAAAAGCTTGTGCCCATTTGGGTTGGAAAAAAAAACAAACAAATAAAGAAAATTGATTCTAGTACTCAGTAGAAGAGTTGTTTCATTTTTAGATGAAAGTTTCAACTTTTTGTTGACTTGAATTTCTGTATGATTTGTTTCCTTAGTTCTTTTCAAGCAATATTCAAGTAAAATCCCTTAAAAGTGTTCTTCAGAATGAAGATATTAAAATACGAGTCCACATCTAGGACTCTTTTCTACGTTTTGTTAAAGAAATATGATAACTTTAGATGTTTGTTAATTTAGTATGTATTTTAACAGGGTTCTGGATCGTAAAAGCAATATTAGCAACGTTAAAGTGCCTCATTCATTTCTATTTTCTAGTGATATACTGATATCAGACCCTTATTTTTTATTAAGAAGTTTATAACCGCTCTAGAAACGTGATTTTCTTACACATGTAATGATAGATTTTTTTTAAATATTTTTAAACGTGCCGCTACTTTAGTGTGGTATATTATGATGGTACTTTGAAGAGGGCCTTTGACAAAGATATAATTGCGATATCTTACACATTCTCTATTATCGATACAATTACAAAGAAAACACATTCTAAAGACTACATGAAAATGAAAAACAACTGGTTTATTAAATGAAAACTTCAATTAAAAATACTTTTAAAGTAATTTTACGGCTTGCCAATGAAATATAGGACATCAGCGCCTCTACGTTTTCTTATTGCTTTCAATTAATAAAACGAGAAATTTATGGAATTAAAATGGATAATTTTTAGAAATAAATGTATTGCAGTTTGATCGTCTGCTTCTATACAGTAGATACAAATAGTTGGCTTACTTCTAAATTAACAAAGTTTACTCATAGTTGAAGATTTTTAAATTTTTTGTGATGGAAATATATATTAAAAATGCTCTAAACACTGTTCGTCCCTCACTCTTGCTCAGAAATGACTCTAAAGTCATTTGTTGTCAATCAAGAGAGACTATGTTCTGTTAACTCTAGATAGATTTTTAACGTAGTTATTATTCGACCCAGGATGCACAGGTGGGTTAAAACGTTCGAATCGTAATCTGAGGGTCGCGGGTTTGAATCTCCGTTGCACCAAACATGCTCGTCCTTCCAGTCGTCGGGGCGTTATAAGCTTACGGTCAATCCCACTATTCGTTGATGAAGTAGTAACCCAAGAGTTGGCGGTGGGTGGTGATGACTAGCTGTCTTCCCTCTACACTTACACTGCTAAATTAGGTACGGCTAGATCAGATAGCCCTCATGTAGCTTTGCGCGAAATTCAAAAACTGAAAAACACGTTCTTATTGTCCAGCAGTCGGAACTCATGAAAAAGGCTTAACGTTGTTCAGAAAGAAAACGCGGTTTTTATTTTTAACAAAGAACATCGTTTCAAGTGAGTTATATCAACTTCATATAAAAATAAACTTCAAAATCTCATTTTTCTATTTTTTTGTATAAATATCACTAAACTTACAAACGTTATTGTGATATCATTTATTAATGTTTTTCTTTCAATCTCTTTCTCTCTTTGATTTTCTAAATGAACACATATTTGGTACCAAACTTTGTAAGAACTAGACTCCAGATATATCATTAACCAAGTAAAATAATACGAAGATAAACTCCAGATATATCACTCAATAACTAGTAAAATAATACGAAGATAAACTCTAGAGATATCTGTCTTGTTTAATTTCGTGCAAAGCCACTCTAGGGCTATCTGCGCTAGCCGTCCCTAATTTAGCAGTGTAAGACCAGAGGGAAGGAAGCTAGTCATCACCACCCACCGCCAACTCTTGAGCTACTCTTTTATCAACGAATAATGGGAATGACCATCACATCATAACACCCCCATGACTACAATGGCGAGCATGTTTAGTGCGACCGGTATTCGAACCCCCGACCCTCAGATTACGAGTCTAACGTCTTAACCCACCTGACCATGCTAGGCCGTCTACAGATATCCCTCAACAACAAGTAGAGATATTACACAGCAATAGATAAAATAATTAGAACACTTTCCTTCTATTTATCTATTTATTTGGTATGGTTATAACGGTACCATTTTCCTCTATTTTATGTACTTATTTGATATAGTTGTAACAGAACTATTTTCTTCTATTTATTTATTTATTGTATATAATATCCCTTTCTTCTTATCCATTTATCTGGTATAGTTATAACAGTACCATTTCTTTCTATTCATTTATTTTATATTGTCACAAGAGTACCACTTTATTTATTGTTTGTGGTACTCCTTTTCCTCCTATTGGTTAATTTGATACGTGTACGAGAGTATCTTTTTTATTTCCACTTAGTTCACGAGATCACAGCAGACCCGTGTCTTTACATGGATATATTATTACAGTTGGTCTCTATTGTTAAACTTTTCTGTTAAGTCTAATCGAATGTCATAGACCACCAACTTGTGCAATAACAATAGGTTTATATTATTCACCATCTTGCAGAGTGTGTGTCTCCTGTTTCCCTACTTTTATGCGCACGAAACTGATCTTTGCATTCTCATGTTTCTTTATCGAGGCCTGGCATGGCCAAGCGCGTAAGGCGTGCGACTCGTAATCCGAGGGTCGCGGGTTCGCGCCCGCGTCGCGCTAAACATGCTCGCCCTCCCAGCCGTGGGGGCGTTATAATGTGACGGTGAATCCCACTATTCGTTGGTAAAAGAGTAGCCCAAGAGTTGGCGGTGGGTGGTGATGACTAGCTGCCTTCCCTCTAGTCTTACACTCCTAAATTAGGGACGGCTAGCACAGATAGCCCTCGAGTAGCTTTGTGCGAAATTCCAAAACAAAACAAACAAATTCTTTATCGACTTGGGGAAACTTTTACGTTCAATACACTCATGCATCCACAAAAGACCTCTCCAATTTTCAATTCATGTTTAGCCGCACCCGATGTGTGATTTACGTAAACTATAGTACTAGCAGACCTCTATTTATACGGAATACATCAAATTCCCTGTATTCGTTTTTGTATAATGAAACCGTATAGACGTGAGTATCCTTGAATGTATAACCCTAATGGCTAGCCTCTTTTCTTCGTCTTTAGTAATGGCGTATCATTCGCACTTTCCCTGAATAAATACAATAACAGTTGTCCTATATTTTAAATGCTTCATTTACCGAACTGTTTTTGGTCACAGTTCGTCACTTCTTTCTTTTTTTTTCTATTTACTTTTGGCCCAACATGACCAGGTGGTTAAGGTATTCGACTCGTAATCCGAGGGTCGCGGGTTCGAATCCCCATCACACCAAACATACTCCCCCTTTCAGCTGTGGGGGCGTTATAATGTGACGGTCAATCACATTATTAGTTGGTAAAAAAAGTAGCCCAAGAGGTGGCGGTGGGTGGTGATGACTAGCTTCCTTCTCTCTAGTCTTACACTGCTAAATTAGGGACGGCTAGCGCAGATAGCCCTCGTGTAGCTTTGCGCGAAATTCAAAACAAACAAACAGTTTACTTTTCCTCCAATTTTTCGTATCACGTTTTCCTTGAATTTTGTTTCGTCATGATACACTTTTTCTTGCCTTTTCGAAATCTATACTGCTTTTCAATCGGAATAAAGTTTAACCTAATGTGATTGGCATTAGCGAGTTAAGCTAGAGTTTCTTAGAACGAGAGTGTCAATCATCTTACGAATAATTAGTGCATTAGTTAGTCAGCCATTTAACTAGTTAAATATTTTAGCGAAGTAAGATACTGAGCCTGTGTACCGACGAATGAAAATAGTGATACAAAATTAACACGTAATTGCTTGTGAAGTTAGGTTTACAGTTGAGAATTCGTTAATCTAACCGTGAAATTAAAGGTCAAAGAAATAAACGTTTTTGTTGCTTTCGTTAAGGGGTTTGTTTTTTTAGAAGTAAGCACAAAGCTACTCAATGGACTATCTGTGCTCTGCCCACCACGGGTATCGAAACCCAGTTTTTAGTGTGTAAGTCCGCAGATATACCGCTGAGCCCCTGGGGGAACTGGTTAAGGGGACTTTGCTCTTTTCATTTTATTTTTCATAGAGTAATTTAAAAAATCAAACCTTACAAATAACAGAAGTAATTTCAACAGTATTTAGTCTGCTTTGAAATCAAACAGACACGATAACGCCTTTGTTTTTTACATTCAAAGCTTCTTGTGTTTAATATTGTTATACAGTCAGAGAAGAACTCTTTAATTTTATCTTGGACTTATACTGACTGAAAACTCTCCCCACACTTTAACACTTAAATATGTAGTTACTGAAAATCTTTAGTTTTCTGAATAATTAATATTTTCAGTAATACATTGGCCAACTCAATATAATCCTCTACATTCCATGATTCGCGTGCTCAAACTGTTACAGAAACGTCTAGGTAAAACATATTGACTAACATCTCATTCATGATGTTTCTTTAAGCTGTCCTATTGAACTAAAATGGTTGTTGTTGTTTTGAATTAAGAACAAAGCTACACAATGAGCTATTTGTGCTCTGCCCACCACGGGTATCGAAACCCGGTTTCTAGCGTTGTAAGTCCGCAGACATCCCGCTGAGCCACTGGGGGGGCTGAACTGAAATGGAACGTTAACTTCTATTTCTACAAGTTTTTTCTTGTTTTTTTACTACGGCATAAGGCCTTTCTTAGCAACTGCTAGGATTTGGAGACCGTTCTCTCTTTTGGTATAGACTGTACAGCTATATTGAATCACCTGTACAGCTATACTGAATCACCTGTACAGCTATACTGAATCACCTGTACAACTATACTGAATCACCTGTACAACTATACTGAATCACCTGTACAACTATACTGAATCACCTGTACAGCTATACTGAATCACCTGTACAACTATACTGAATCACCTGTACCACTATACTGAATCACCTGTACCACTATACTGAATCACCTGTACAGCTATACTGAATCACCTGTACAACTATACTGAATCACCTGTACCACTATACTAAATCACCTGTACAGCTATACTGAATCACCTGTACAACTATACTGAATCACCTGTACAGCTATACTGAATCACCTGTACAGCTATACTGAATCACCTGTACATCTATACTGAATCACCTGTACAGCTATACTGAATCACCTGTACAGCTATACTGAATCACCTGTACAGCTATACTGAATCATCTGTACAACTATACTGAATCACCTGTACAGCTATACGAAACTCATCACGATTAAATAAATAACTTGCTTATAAGCATTTACATCATACCAACTTTGCACATCAACACGAGCTAGTTTACCCCAATTTACCCACCAGGTGTCGAATTAAAAACTTCATGTTCAATTTAAATATTACAGTAACAATATTTCTAACCCCATAGTTCCATTTTTTTTACGAAACTATTTCTTTAAGAATGTAAGTGGGCATGCCTTACTTATACAGTGATTCTTTTATTTTAATAGCTCTTCGTTCCTAATATTTTTCATGACGTCACAATATGTGAGGTTCGTCATAACCAGGTGGTTAAGACACTTGACTCGTAATCCGAGGGTCGCGGGTTCGAATCCTGGTCACACCAAACATGCTCGCCCTTTCAGCCGTGGGGGCATTATAACGTGACGGTCAATCTCACTATTCGTTGGTAAAAGAGTAGCTCGAGAGTTGGCGGTAGGTGGTGATGACTAGCTACCTTCTCTCTAGTCTTACACTGCTAAATTAGGGACGGCTACCGCAGGTAGTCCTCTTGTAGCTTTGCGCAAAATTCCAAAAGACAATACCATAGGAACAAACTAGTCCTGATGAATTTTACATCCTGTTATAGGAGTGTTATCCTGCAAGAAAATATCAGATAAGCTTATTCCATTAATTTAAACAACATTTATTCAAAGTTTCATCTTTAAGTTTACGTTATCTGGTCAGCAACACCATGTACCTCTGACCAATTAATGGTCATTCACAATAATGTGTATTTTTCCCACTGTTGCTCCGCAGTAGAAGACCACATTTCTCAGTTGATGTTCCAGTTGTCCATGCTGTTTCCTTCGTGATTATTATTTCTCACATTACAGCTCATACAACTGTCTACATATATCCAGTATCCATCACAGTAGAAACATTCTCTTGTCTTCTGCAGTCTCTTCGTAATATTCAATTGTTCAGTTGTTGCAAGTTGTGGAGTTTATAAATTGTTTCTTCTTGTGGTGAATATGGAAACACCAACGCAAGCAGTAATCCATTTATTTCTGCACGTATCTTCCTTCTTTTTGTTGACATACAGAGCCTTCTGATAAGCATAAGACATCCTATTGTATATATTTATCTTTGGGGTTTATTCAATATTCTTATTATGAAAATCGTTTTTTGTTACTCCTTGTCCAGTGAATAAACAGCTTAAAATTTATATACTTTTGCTTATGAATAGTTTAGTTGAGTATTGGAATATCTTATGTCTTTATCATTTGTGGATGTCTCATATTGAGTTTTGTTCCGTATGAGTTGGTTGTTTTTGTTATCTTATACATACATCCTTTCACCGATTTTACATTATTTAGTAATACAATATACTTAGGATAATACATGAGCATTTCTTGTTCGATTTAAAAATATGAATAATCCTGAAGTTTCATTCTTTCAGTTTTTTGAGAAGTTCTCCTAGCTGTTATTCTGGATTGCAAAAATTCATCAATTATTCAACGCTGAATTCAGTGACAAGAATGTAAGTTCATGGGTATAGAAGTCTTGATGAAACTGACTCAAGTTTCAAACAACACTAAAGAGCTCTTTCCGAGTAGTTTTATAATACCAACTTTCTGAAACCTTTATCATTTTGCTGCTGTTGTTTTATAATTAAGCACAGAGCTACACAATGGGCTGTCTGTGCTCTGCCCACTACGGGTATCGAAACCCGGTTTTTAGCGTTGTAAGTTAGTAGACATACCGCTGAGCCACTGGGGGCTTATTGTTTTGCTATACAGAGAGTTTAATACGTTGTATTAAAACAATTACAAATATGCAAATCGACAAGACACGTAAAAACCACAACAAATACAAACTCATTGTGCAAAGGAATTTATAAGCAATCAGTTTGACACAAAATATTCATATACTCAAATCGTTAAGAGATGTTCAAATCGGGCTTAAAATTTGCAAGACAAAGACGTAGTTTGTACTTAATTCTATTCAAAGAAAGGAAGATAGATCAGCTTGGAAAACCAGGACCATCTAGAAAGAGACTTGCAAAAAGTCGTGCCTTAGCAAAGTGTGATGTGTAATAGCAGATGAAAATTTATAAATGAGCAGATCAAAAGTAGAACAGTCCGCTTATTCCAGACAATAACACGTAACACATTCAAGAAAGATCTCCATTTAGAAACAAGTCTAGAAGACTATGTTTTCATCTAGATATAAATTATTTAAAATACTGATGAGAAAATAATTGGCAAAAAACAAACAAGGAAAAGCAATTTATCGGTCCCAAATCTTTTAATAACTTATTAACGTTGCTTAACAAATTCTACTACATCTGTTAAAGAGATTTTCAGGTTAGACAAAGAAATATCTCAAATTTTGATAAAACAGGAAAAATAAATAAATAAAATGAATATTGAATAAAATCTTTTTTTCTTTCAATAAGTATAGATTAAAATATTCTGAATTGATGAAGAAATATCGAACACTAAATAAAAAAAATTGTGTGAAATAAATAAGTTGAAAAAATAGTCTTTGAAGTATCACATATCACTGACCCTTTTAAATATGTGGTCGTTATAAATCATGGTCAATTCCACTACTTGTTGATAAAAAAATAAATAATAGCCCAATAATTGACCCTAATCAATCACTGCTAAATCAGGGACGGTTAGTGTTGATAGCCCTCGTATAATTTTTGTGTTAAACTCAAAATAAACCAAAACAACTTTTCTAAAGCACGTTCATTGTGCAGAAAATTTGCACACCGGACAAAAATTGTGTAAGACATGAAATGGGAGGCGTTACTACTAATTTTCCCCGAACAAATGTCGGATGCATATGTTTCCATGTCGTTCACACGTTGTCTCTAAAAATCAAGTGCACTGGAGAAAAGACTTAGTACAGAACAATTCCAGTATTACAACTTTCATTAGTTAACGTTCGCCTTCAGGCGGAACTAAGAAACTGGAGAATATTCGCACAATTTTCATTCTATTAGCACCTATTCGAGACTCATTTTCCATCTGGATGCCTCACGTGCGTACGAAAGTTAAACGGATCAGCTAACCAGAAATCGTCTGTTCAACTTGCTTGCTGTGTATCTCTTGTTCCACCATTCGACTTCTTCCATAATTTCGCAGACATTTCTTGAAATTCATCTTTTTTTTTTTCATACGAATTGACACGAAATGTCGAGTCGCAGGTTGTTAGAAAACACCATTGAACAATATGGAACACAACGGACTTGTTATTATTTTAATTACGGTTTAAGTATTTTATTGATTTGAATTAAAATCAAGAGGTGAATGAACAATTGTAGTACATGAATAGTTATGGTAAATAACAATCAATGAAAAACTAACTAAACCTAAATTATTGAAACAGTATAATCTGAATATTTATAATATTTTAGTTTGAATTTCGCGCAAAGCCACACGAGGGCTCTCTGCTCCAGCCGTCCCTAATTTAGCAGTGTAAGACTAGAGGGCAGGTACCTAGTCATCACCACCCACCGCCAACTCTTGGGCTCCTCTTTTATCAACGAATAGTGGTATTGACCGTCACATTATAAAGGTCCCACGGCTGAAAGGGCGGTCATGTTTGGTGCGACGGGGATTCTAACCTGCGACTCTCAGATTACGAGTCGAACGTCTTAACCCACCTGGTCATGCTGGGCCTAATATTTTAGTACAAGAAACATCTTTATAAATAATTATATAATTGCTAAGTCACTTTAAGCAGTATCTGTTGCTAAGCCTAACTATATTACATTTATTATATTAAATACGTTCGTATAAAGATATGCGGAGACTCTTCTCCCAACAGAAGGAACTAAACCCTGAAGTGGGAGGTAATTTCAAATTAATTGTACTGTTGTAAAGATAATGTTAAATAACCCAATAAAAGCTTCGTTTAGAAAATAAAAATTCTTTCTTCGTTGCACACACATACATACATATAAAAAGCAAGCTCACGCAGGAAGATTAGCCGATGTTAAAAAGGAATTCAAGTACACAATAATTAGATTTTTAACAGGAACTGTCGCTTGATGTGAGATGAAATTCAAGTGTGAAACTAAATGATGAATTTTTATTTCAGTTTTTCAACGATAACATCTAGTTGTTGTTTTTTTTATAGGAATTTAAGTTCCATGAATTATTTCTAACTCTTGCAGACTGGATCGTCTATATAGATGGAAACGACGGCTTTTTCTTATAATTTAATACTATTTTCTAGTACAAATACGAATCGTGAATTTTACGGTAAGGTAAAGCCATGAATCATGCAAGCTAATTCGAAGGGAAACTATGCCTAATTTCTGCTTGGGCTGGTAGTCAATTTTCGAAACCATGTTGTACAATTTCTCTGAAAATACATTGTAAGATAAATTACGATAAGCGAGGCGTTGAATGCTAAATATATTGCCTAAGGTTCTGTTATCAGTAAAAATTTATAATGCTTCACTCCAGAACTGTTTCGGTCTACTTTAGAATATTTTCTCGTCCATAAATGCCCAAGGTTTCTACACCAATACATGCAGAGAAAAAGAAAAAAGATAACAAACAAGCAGTTCGAATCTCCGTCATGAAACACGATTGCTCTTTCAACCGTTGGGTCGTTATAATGTAATAGTTAATCACATTATTCGTTGGTAAAATAATAGCACAATAGTTGAAAATGGGTGGTGTTGTCTAGCAAAGACAGTGCTCGTGTAGCTTTGCGCTAAATAGAAAACAAAGGAAACCATACTTTCAACATTATTTTATGTTATTCATGTAGAGGACAACAGAGTAGTACAACATGTTTAGGCTTAGCAAAAAAATTAAAAAAATGGCACGAAAATCCATATTTATCGATAAGCAGAGAACAATGTTTCAACCTTATATGCAAAAACGGCTCGTTTGGGCTGAGAAAACACTTTACATAGAAGAGCGAACAACGTTTCGACCTTCTTCGGTCATCGTCAGGTTCACAAAAAAGCCCAAACGAGCCGTTTTTGCATATAAATTTCTCAACAAGTGGGTTTCTCGTCATCACTGAATGTTTCAACCTACCCAGGTCTATCTTCAGAGAGGCTTAAGAAGGTCGAAACGTTGTTCTCTCCTTATCAATAAAAGTGTTAATACCCAAACCAGCCGTTCTGTGATACATTTTTATTTCAAGTGGGTTTTTCGTTATCAGGGAAATCAACATTACTTCTATAATTATTGCTCACAAATCCCATGGTTGGTGATCACCACGATGTAACTCAATCAAGTGAAAAAACGAAACAAGTGGAACATATAGATTTTGTGTCGCTAATATTTGTGAGACAGCTTTAAATAAAGAGGTGGTTAAAATGAGTACCAAAATTGTATATAGCGCTCCATGTCAAACTTTGACGTCACTTCCGGTTTTAATTTCATCATACATACTACAGTTTAAAAGGTGGAGAGTTACTTACTGATACATCTCAGTTACGTATATATATATGAATTACTTCAGTTGTAGAAGTGGATTTAATAAAACGAACTTGCCACACTAATGGTGAAATAAACCGAAATTAAACTAAAGCTGTAAGAATGATTAGTTTCACCCATATTGACGGGTGTCCTGGAATATATGGTTCTTAAACTTCAGTTGTCCATAATAGTGTGTGTTTTCTTATAGCAAAGCCACATTGGACTTTCTGCTGTGTCAACCGTTGGCGTTGTTAATCAAAAGACTTACCGCTGTTCCAGCGAAGGACACTCATTTAACCTGTTGACTGCCAAGCATTTCAGCTGCTATGGCAACTCTAATGCTTCTTCATTTTGTTACCTTTTTCGTGACGCCACTTTGGATCGAAAGTGAAACAATATGTAAGTAGGTCAAATGCATGTATGATGCTGACATCTAGCGTTGAAGTTAGGTATTATTCAGAACGAATTAACTCGTCCGAAGCACTGTATTATCGATCGGCTTGGACGAGTTATCTCGTCTACGGCACTGAACAGGTAAAAGCCAATTAATGAGCAATATCCACCATGTTACGACTCTGTTAATACAGAGATCGCTATATGCGTACTAGTACAGTAAATATTAAAAGCAGGAATCGTACGTGTTTCAACCCACAGAAACGACTATTTAGATTCAGTTGATGATAGATATAATCAACAGCACAGTGCTTATAGGTACGAAAATATGGGAAGAAGTACGAATTAACCAGATTTGTTTTTCCAATTTAAAAGTTTTAAATGCAATATTACACGTATAATTTATCTTTATGCTCAGTGTATTTACGCCTTCATTTGTTTCACGCAATCATTTCCATTTTGTGGTAGTGGGATCGTAAAGATGTCTGGACCTAGGATTAAAGCTGGGTTTTATTTTTGGTTCTTTGCAGGCGAACTCAAGGTCTGTTCGTTTCCAGTATCCTGTGCTTGAAGTTAAGAAAATTTGCTAAGACACCATATCAAATTGGACTGAAATTCAATACAGCTTAATTATACAAGACACGTTACGGATTAGATATGTCAAGTAGGTTTGGTTGTGTAATAACACGGTACGTGGATTCAAATCAGAATCAATTGGGGTTGTTAATTCTCAAATAATGGACTCTACTTAATGAAATACGAGCAACGAGTTTTATTTACGTATATTACACAGTAATTATTTACATTTTTATAGATTTGTTTGTAAACATCAGGTTTGTTTTTGAATTTCGCACAAAGCTACACGAGGGCTATCTGCGCTAGCCATCCTTAATTTAGCAGTGTAAGACTAGAGGGAAGGCAGCTAGTCATCAATACCCACCGCCAACTCTTGGGCTACTCTTTTACCAACGAATAGTGAGATTGACCGTAACATTATAACGCCCCCACAGTTGAAAAGGCGAGCATGTTTTGTGCGACGGGAGTTCGAACTCGCGACTCTCAGATTACGAGTCGAACGCCTAAACCCACCTGGCCATACCGGGGCCTTTTTTGGCGAATAAAACTATTTAACATTATATGCAAATTGAAGGTAATGGCAAAATACAACAAAGCGCTGTGTTGATATTATTTATATATTTTGAAACATACGATTTATAGTATTCTCTGTTTACCAGTGGTATAATATTAACTATCGAAGATAGTAACTGATTTTAACCTAAACAAAGGTGCACCGTATATACTTTAACACGTCGGAAATTTTTAGAATCTTAAAGGGTAAAATGAACAATTGTGGTTTCCCTAAAATTTTTACTGTCGTTCAATTAGGAAAATTCTCAAGCTATTGTTTTAAAAAGAGAAATCCTCTGTGTAATAAGAGTCAATAAGCCTGATTTAGCGAACTTTTGTGTCTTCCCACGTGAGTGAACGAGAAAGTTTACGAACTTAAAACATTTCTATGTAGTGAGGACAGAGCACGTCATCCATTACGTAGCTTTGCGTGAATTCGTTTTTGAATTTCGCGCACAGCTACTCGAAGGCTATCTGCGCTAACCGTCCCTAATTTTGCAGTGTAAAACTAGAGGGAAGGAAGCTAGTCATCACCACCCACCGCCAACTCTTGGGCTACTCTTTTACCAAAGAATAGTGGGATTGACCGTAACATTACAACGCCTTCACTAATAAAATAATGAAAAACGTTTTAAGTAAAAGTTCGATAATACGCATAGTGTTCGTCACCAGTTAGACTAATCTTTATTCTTATTGGTTAGTGCATACAGATCCTTTGTTAATGTTTTATATTTATAAACTCTGTACAATAATGAAACAGAAAAACTAAAATGTGTACATGAAATGAAAAACTTCAGAGAATATTTTCCTTAAATACCAAACTAAAGTCCCTCGTTCATACTAGTATAAACTGTACCTCAAACTGAGTTTTCCAAATCCCAAACTTATGATCTCTTGTTCTATTGTCTTGGGCCTAGCATGGCCAAGCGTATTAAGGCGCGCGACTCGTAATGTGAGGGTCGCGGGTTTGCATCCCCGTCACGCCAAACATGCTCGCCCTTTCAACCGTGAGGGCGTTATAATGTGACGGTAAATCCCACTATTCGTTGGTAAAAGAGTAGCCCAAAAGTTGGCGGTGGGTGGTGATGACTAGCTGCCTTCCCTCTAGTCTTACACTGCTAAAGTAGGGGCGGCTAGCACAGATAGCCTTCGAGTAGCTTTGTGCAAAATTAAAAAAAAAGAACATAAAAAAACCTATTGTCTCAATAACACAGCTCAAAGAAATCGAAGATCGTTTTTCCTGTCAGTCCTCCTGGTAATTTGATGAGTAGATTTAACTAATATCACGTCTTATCCTACTTCTCCTAAGCTAAAATACATTAAGAGATGTTAACCCTCTTCGTTTTGGTTTACCTTCTGTTCTTCAAGTCATCCTAACTGTTGTTTTCTGAATTTTTCCCATTAAGCCAATATATTGACTTAGAGAAGGAGTCTTAACTAGTGATTTTTATGGACATCTACACGTGTAATCAGTATGTTTGTAAATAAACCCTAGAGTTTTATTAATGTACTACTAGGCTCTCTCTGTGACTTGAGTGACTTAGCCACGTCTAGTGAAAAATCATTTTATTTGATCATGCTTTTCGATGTTTTTTGTCTATTTACAAAATGTGGACTTCGTTCTTACAGCCAAAATTCTCTCACTATAGTTAAAGACCTTTCATAAACATTTGTACATCTTACCAACTTATTACATTCATTCACTAATGGCTGAACATCCTCAATGCACTTAGAAGTGCTCAAGAGTCTATTGTAAACTTTACAAATGTACTAATTGAGCCCTCATCAGTATCATAAACAAAGTAAATAAGGAAGAATTAGGATAGAAAAACTGAATTAGTAAAAATTTAAAAGTTTCAATGTGACCGGACTCCATTAATAATAAATTTCGGTATTCTACCATCCAAAAACTTTACAATATAATTGTAACGGAAACCCGCGAGCTCAGTGGTTTGGGTTATACAGTAGTTACAAATATATTTATTTAACGCCATCTTGTGCAGCCTTAGGTTGAGCAACAAACTCGAGAAGATTTAGATTTTTAAAAATGCATTAATACAAAATATTCCTGTACTCGTTGGCGTCAAGGTTCCCAAAACTATCTGAAGACAGTTTGATATTAAAACTATTAAACTCTTCATTCTGGTATTTCATTAACTATTTTATTCTAATCCTTAACATTAAGCTAGAACGACCCTAATTAAAGCAGTGTAAGACTAGAGGGAAGGCAGCTAGCTAGTCATCACCACCAACCGCCACCAACTCTTGGGCTACTCTTTTACTAACGAATAATGGGATTGACCATCACATTATAACGCCCCCACGGCTAAAAGGGCGAGCATGTCTGGCGCTACGGGGATGCGAACCCGCCACCCTCAGATTACGAGTCGCACGCCTTAACACGCTTGGCCATGCCGGGCCTAGATGTATTAATAATTTTTCTAATATGTTTATTAATAGCTTCATTACATCTTCTGTCAACTTAGTTAAATGAGCTGCAAGATTAATAGTTTTATTTCCTGTAAATTATGAACTATCATTTCAAACGTTAACGTTGTCAGACTATGACATAATTACAAGGAGATTGAACGAATATTATGTGCAAAGCTCTATTATGGTCATTCTGGATCCGGAGGTGCAGTTGGAGATCCTGAGCAACGCAGGATGGCTGGACAAGTGAGGGGCTGGAGAGAAGCTTTTCCTAGGACTTAAACCACGCAGCATCTGTACAACTTACTTATTATAATTACGACTCATAAAGAACACTTAATTCTTTTAATTAGATGAAATAAAACCCATAACTACTTGTTAACTGGATTGCACGGAACTATTTCTGATCAATTATATGTGGATATTGGCGTAGTTATCCGAACCTACTAACTCAGAATGTATGGATACAAGTGATTAATTTCGATCTTTTTACCACGCATTCTTCTAATTACTGCTTTCTTTTCAAGTTCTGTTCGGCGCTAATGAGCAGAAACAGCAGTTGCTGCTTCTTGTGTTACATTATGGAATGTGTATCTTGGTAACTCACGTGTTTCAAGTTTATCCTATCCTTATTTGGTAATCTTGCTCCGTTGTTAGCATTAGACGTTCAATATGGCGGACGGATTGATTAATGGTTTCCTACTGTATATTTTCCATCAACAGCTTTCAAAGTTTCATAACTTTCAACAGTTGTAACTCTTGCAAATCCTTCATAATTAAACAGTTTTTCTCCAGCCCATATCCAAGCAATTTCCTAAACTAATCTTTTCTGTAGAGTGTTATCAAAAGTATTTTCCAAATCTAAGTACATCAAGTATACCATTTTCATTGTCCGGATAACATTTAATATTCTCGATAAAAATCAACAGATTAGCAATGAAACATTTTAGAGAATGTATGTTGGCTTTATTTAATTACAACAAATTTCACTTAATCATTCTGCATGGTTTTTTTATCTTACTGTCCAGAGTTGTTCGAAGTACAGAAATGAGACTCACCGGTCTATAGTTTCCTGAGTAGCTCTTATATTCCCCTTTAAAAATAGGAGTAACATTAGCAATTCTTATCACTCCCTTTAAAAAATAGGAGTAGCATTAGAACTCTTATATACCATTTTAAAAATAGGAGTAACATTAGCAACTCTTATGTGCCATTATAAAAAAAGGAGTAACATTAGCAACTCTTATTACCATTTTAAAAATAGGAGTAACATTAGCAACCCTTATGTACCATTTTAAAAATAGAAGTAACATTAGCAACTCTTATATACCATTTTAAAAATAGGAGTAACATTAGCAACTCTTATATACCATTTTAAAAATAGGAGTAACATTAGCAACTCTTATATACCATTTTAAAAATAGGAGTAACATTGGCAACTCTTATATACCATATTAAAAATAGGAGTAACATTAGCAACTTTTATATACCATTTTAAATATAGGAGTAACATTAGCAACTCTTATACACCGTTTTAAAAAATAGGAGTAACATTAACAACTCTTATACACCATTTTAAAATAGAGTAACATTAGCAACTCTTATACACCATTTTAAAAATAGGAGTAACATTAGCAACTCTTATATACCATTTTAAAATAGGAATAACATTAGCAACTCTTATATACCATTTTAAAAATAGGAGTAACATTAGCAACTCTTATATACCATTTTAAAAATAGGAGTAATATTAGCAACTCTTATATACCATTTTAAAAATAGGAGTAACATTAGCAACCCTTATATACCATTTTAAAAATAGGAGTAACATTAGCAACCCTTATGTACCATTTTAAAAATAGGAGTGACATTAGCAACCCTTATGTACCATTTTAAAAATAGGAGTAACATTAGCCACCCTTATGTACCATTTTAAAAATAGGAGTAACATTAGCAACTCTTATATACCATTTTAAAAATAGGAATAACATTAGCAACTCTTATATACCATTTTAAAAATAGGAGTAACATTAGCAACTCTTATATACCATTTTAAAAATAGGAGTAACATTAGCAACTCTTATATACCATTTTAAAAATAGGAGTAACATTAGAAACTCTTATACACCATTTTAAAAATAGGAGTAACATTAGCAACTCTTATACACCATTTTAAATATAGGAGTAACATTAGCAACTCTTATATACCATTTTAAATGTAGGAGTAACATTAGCAACTCTTATATACCATTTTAAAAATAGGAGTAACATTAGCAACTCTTATATACCATTTTAAAAATAGGAGTAACATTAGCAACTCTTATATACCATTTTAAAAATAGTAGTAACATTAGCAACTCTTATATACCATTTTAAAAATAGGAATAACATTAGAAACTCTTATAAACCATTTTAAAAATAGGAGTAACATTAGCAACTCTTATACACCATTTTAAAAATAGGAGTAACATTAGCAACTCTTATACACCATTTTAAAAATAGGAGTAACATTAGCAACTCTTATATACCATTTTAAAAATAGGAGTAACATTAGCAACTCTTATGTACCATTTTAAAAATAGGAGTAACATTAGCAACCCTTATGTACCATTTTAAAAATAGGAGTAACATTAGTTAAAATAGGAGTAACATTAGCAACTCTTATACACCATTTTAAAAATAGGAGTAACATTACAAACTCTTATACACCATTTTAAAAATAGGAGTAACATTAGCAACTCTTATATACCATTTTAAAAATAGGAGTAACATTAGGAACTCTTATCTACTCCTTTAAAAATAGGAGTAACATTAGGAACTCTTATCTACTCCTTTAAAAATAGGAGTAACATTAGAAACTCTTATCTACCCCTTTAAAAATAGGAGTAACATTAGCAACTCTTATATACCATTTTAAAAATAGTAGTAACATTAGCAACTCTTATACCATTTTAAAAATAGGAATAACATTAGAAACTCTTATAAACCATTTTAAAAATAGGAGTAACATTAGCAACTCTTATACACCATTTTAAAAATAGGAGTAACATTAGCAACTCTTATATACCATTTTAAAAATAGGAATAACATTAGCAACTCTTATCTACCACTTTAAAAATAGGAGTAACATTAGAAACTCTTATCTACCCCTTTAAAGATAGGAGTAACATTAGAAACTCTTATCTACACTTTTAAAAATAGGAGTAACATTAGAAACTCTTATCTACCCTTTAAAAATAGGAATAGCATTAGCAACTCTTATCTACCCCTTTACAAATAAGAGTAACATTAGGAGCACTTATCCACCATTTTAAAAATAGGAGCAACATCAGGAACTTTTCGATCCGCAGTCATCTGACCTCTGTCGACTGATATATTAACTATGAAACAGAAAGACTCAAATATCTTTTCTTTCATGTACTTTTAAACCCCTAGGAAGATATTGTTTGATCCTGCTCTTTGATTTGTAATCTATCGATCTTTCTTTTTTACCACCAGGGGATAAATATCTACACGATTCAAGTCCGTTTCAATAATCCCCCTAGAATGTCAGTTTCAAAATATTTCAAATATCTTATCTTGTTAAAACAACAGAGAAGAAGTTTAAAGTTCAATAAAAACTACTGCCATCAACATTATTCAAATGTTCAGAAGGTTTACTTCGACTTTATGAAACAGAATTAGAAAGTCTGGGGATAATTGATGTGTTTCGAATCTCGCGCAAAGCTACACGAGGGATGTCTGCGTTAGCCGTCCCTAATTTTACAGTGTAAGACTGGAGGGAAGGCAGCTAGTTCTCACCACTCACCGCCAACTCTTGGGCTACTCTTTTACCAACGAATAGTGGGATTGAACGTATCATAGCAACGCCTTCATGGCTAAAAGAGCGAGCATAGTTGGTGTAACGGGGATTTGAACACGCGACCCTCGGATTACAAGTCGAGTGCTTTAACCACCTGGCCGTGCCAGGCTTGGGATAATAGAAAACTTAGTTGTATACTGTATTAAAAATGAAATAATATTGTACAAGATGAATTATTTAAACGTGTTTGGCTAAAAAAAATACTGAATGTATCACGAAAGCCAAGAAAAACAATTAAATGTACTGTAAATAGGAAGTACCGCTATCTGGACATCTAATAGACATATGAGATTTTGTAGTTTGTTTGATTAAGTTTTGTTAAATAAAACATGTATATCTTGTTCATATGCCTATTATTAAAAATTGTGTTTCGTTTCTTAAATTCTAGAGTGTCGTAAACTTTGGCTATAGCTGAATATGTATATAAGATAATGACACTTTTATTAGTTAATATAATATAAAAATTGTTTAAAACGCGACACATTTATTAATTATTAAAAGGAAAACTGTCCTTTTCGTGACAGTTGTAAATTACAGAACTAAATGGATAAACTTGTGAATAAACCACGATATAATAAATGCAAATTTAAAACAACTGAAATATTTGTTTGTACAAAGCTACACAATGGACTCTATATATATATATATATATATATATGCTCTGCCCACGAGGTTTATCTAAATTGAATTTTAAGTGTCTCAAGACTAGAAGGAAGGCAGCTAGTTATCACAACTCACCACCAACTCTTGACCTACTCTTTCACCAATGAATAGTGGGACTGACCGTAACATTATAACGCCCCCACGGCTGAAATGGCGAGCATGCTTGGTGCGACGGGGATTCGAACCCGCGACCCTCGGATTACGACTCGAACGTCTTACCCCACCTGGCCATGCCGGGCCTGGTTTTAAAGTAGTGTGGATTTCGACATTATTGAGTAATATACAGAAACTGGCTATAGAAGTGGATTCCGTGAATAATTAATTATTCAACATTTGATTCTGTTGGATTTGAGATGATAAAAGTTTAGTTTCTATAATATATATGCAAATGAGATGAACACTAAATATGTGATGGGCGTGGCCGATATACCCGAAATGTACTTCCGGGGGTTCTTGGTCTCACTGTAATAAACTTACGCTTCATGAAAAATAAAAGTCTTGAGGAGATAAAACTCACTTGAAATAAAAATCTATCTCATAACGGCTGGTATGGGTATCAACACTTTTATTCATAAGCAGAGAACAACGTTTCGACCTTCCTAGGTCATCTTCAGGTCAACAAAGCCATGTCGCTTTGTACTAATTTATGTACTTTGTACTAATTTATGCACTTAGTACTAATTAATGCACTTTGTACTAATTAATGTACTTTGTACTAATTTATGTACTTTGTATTAATTAATGTATTTTGTACTGATTAATGTACTTTGTACTAATTAATGTACTTTGTACTAATTTATGTACTTTGTACTAATTAATGGACTTTGTACTAATTAATGTACTTTGTACTAATTTATGTACTTTGTACTAATTTATGGACTTTGTACTAATTTATGTACTTTGTACTAATTTATGTACTTTGTACTGATTAATGTACTTTGTACTGATTAATGTACTTTGTACTAATTTATGTACTTTGTACTAATTAATGGACTTTGTACTAATTAATGGACTTTGTACTAATTTATGTACTTTGTACTGATTAATGTACTTTGTACTAATTAATGTACTTTGTACTAATTTATGTACTTTGTACTAATTTATGCACTTTGTACTGATTAATGTACTTTGTACTAATTAATGTACTTTGTACTAATTTATGTACTTTGTACTAATTAATGTACTTTGTACTAATTTATGCACTTTGTACTGATTAATGTACTTTGTACTAATTTATGTACTTTGTACTAATTTATGCACTTAGTACTAATTAATGCACTTTGTACTAATGTATGTACTTTGTACTAATTTATGTACTTTGTACTAATTTATACACTTTGTACTGATTAATGTACTTTGTACTAATTAATGTACTTTGTAGTAATTTATGTATTTTGTACTAATTTATGCACTTTGTACTAATTTATGCACTTTGTACTGATTAATGTACTTTGTACTGATTAATGCACTTTGTACTGATTAATGTTCTTTGTACTAATTAATGTACTTTGTACTAATTTATGCACTTTGTACTGATTAATGTACTTTGTACTAATTAATGTACTTTGTACTAATTTATGCACTTTGTACTAATTAATATACTTAATACTAATTAATGCACTTTGTACTAATTAATGTACTTTGTACTAATTTATGCACTTTGTACTGATTAATGTACTTTGTACTAATTAATGTACTTTGTACTAATTTATGTACTTTGTACTAATTTATGCACTTAGTACTAATTAATGCACTTTGTACTAATTAATGTACTTTGTACTAATTTATGTACTTTGTACTAATTTATGCACTTAGTACTAATTAATGTACTTTGTACTAATTTATGCACTTAGTACTAATTTATGCACTTAGTACAAATTAATGCACTTTGTACTAATTAATGTACTTTGTACTAATTTATGTACTTTGTACTGATTAATGTACTTTGTACTAATTAATGCACTTTGTACTAATTTATGCACTTAGTACTAATTTATGCACTTAGTACTAATTAATGCACTTAGTACTAATTAATGTACTTTGTACTAATTTATGCACTTAGTACTAATTAATGCACTTTGTACTAATTAATGTACTTTGTACTAATTTATGTACTTTGTACTAATTAATGTACTTTGTACTAATTTATGCACTTAGTACTAATTTATGCACTTAGTACTAATTAATGCACTTTGTACTAATTAATGTACTTTGTACTAATTTATGTACTTTGTACTGATTAATGTACTTTGTACTAATTTATGTACTTTGTACTAATTTATGCACTTTGTACTGATTAATGTACTTTGTACTAATTAATGTACTTTGTACTAATTTATGTACTTTGTACTAATTAATGTACTTTGTACTAATTTATGCACTTTGTACTGATTAATGTACTTTGTACTAATTTATGTACTTTGTACTAATTAATGGACTTTGTACTAATTAATGGACTTTGTACTAATTTATGTACTTTGTACTGATTAATGTACTTTGTACTAATTAATGTACTTTGTACTAATTTATGTACTTTGTACTAATTTATGCACTTTGTACTGATTAATGTACTTTGTACTAATTAATGTACTTTGTACTAATTTATGTACTTTGTACTAATTAATGTACTTTGTACTAATTTATGCACTTTGTACTGATTAATGTACTTTGTACTAATTTATGTACTTTGTACTAATTTATGCACTTAGTACTAATTAATGCACTTTGTACTAATGTATGTACTTTGTACTAATTTATGTACTTTGTACTAATTTATACACTTTGTACTGATTAATGTACTTTGTACTAATTAATGTACTTTGTAGTAATTTATGTATTTTGTACTAATTTATGCACTTTGTACTAATTTATGCACTTTGTACTGATTAATGTACTTTGTACTGATTAATGCACTTTGTACTGATTAATGTTCTTTGTACTAATTAATGTACTTTGTACTAATTTATGCACTTTGTACTGATTAATGTACTTTGTACTAATTAATGTACTTTGTACTAATTTATGCACTTTGTACTAATTAATATACTTAATACTAATTAATGCACTTTGTACTAATTAATGTACTTTGTACTAATTTATGTACTTTGTACTAATTAATGTACTTTGTACTAATTTATGTACTTTGTACTAATTTATGCACTTTGTACTGATTAATGTACTTTGTACTAATTAATGTACTTTGTACTAATTTATGTACTTTGTACTAATTTATGCACTTAGTACTAATTAATGTACTTTGTACTAATTTATGTACTTTGTACTAATTTATGCACTTAGTACTAATTAATGTACTTTGTACTAATTTATGCACTTAGTACTAATTTATGCACTTAGTACAAATTAATGCACTTTGTACTAATTAATGTACTTTGTACTAATTTATGTACTTTGTACTGATTAATGTACTTTGTACTAATTAATGCACTTTGTACTAATTTATGCACTTTGTACTGATTAATGTACTTTGTACTAATTAATGTACTTTGTACTAATTTATGTACTTTGTACTAATTTATGCACTTAGTACTAATTAATGCACTTTGTACTAATTAATGTACTTTGTACTAATTTATGTACTTTGTACTAATTAATGTACTTTGTACTAATTTATGCACTTAGTACTAATTTATGCACTTAGTACTAATTAATGCACTTTGTACTAATTAATGTACTTTGTACTAATTTATGTACTTTGTACTGATTAATGTACTTTGTACTAATTAATGTACTTTGTACTAATTTATGTACTTTGTACCTAATTTATGCACTTTGAAACTGATTAATGTACTTTGTACCAATTAATGTACTTTGTACTAATTTATGTACTTTGTACTAATTAATGTACTTTGTACTAATTTATGCACTTTGTACTGATTAATGTACTTTGTACTAATTTATGTACTTTGTATTAATTTATGCACTTAGTACTAATTAATGCACTTTGTACTAATGTATGTACTTTGTACTAATTTATGTACTTTGTACTAATTTATACACTTTGTACTGATTAATGTACTTTGTACTAATTAATGTACTTTGTAGTAATTTATGTATTTTGTACTAATTTATGCACTTTGTACTAATTTATGCACTTTGTACTGATTAATGTACTTTGTACTGATTAATGCACTTTGTACTGATTAATGTTCTTTGTACTAATTAATGTACTTTGTACTAATTAATGTACTTTGTACTAATTTATGCACTTTGTACTAATTAATATACTTAATACTAATTAATGTACTTTGTACTAATTAATGTACTTTGTACTAATTTATGTACTTTGTACTAATTAATGTACTTTGTACTAATTTATGTACTTTGTACTAATTTATGCACTTTGTACTGATTAATGTACTTTGTACTAATTAATGTACTTTGTACTAATTTATGTACTTTGTACTAATTTATGCACTTAGTACTAATTAATGCACTTTGTACTAATTAATGTACTTTGTACTAATTTATGTACTTTGTACTAATTAATGTACTTTGTACTAATTTATGCACTTAGTACTAATTTATGCACTTAGTACTAATTAATGCACTTAGTACTAATTAATGTACTTTGTACTAATTTATGTACTTTGTACTGATTAATGTACTTTGTACTAATTAATGCACTTTGTACTAATTTATGCACTTTGTACTGATTAATGTACTTTGTACTAATTAATGTACTTTGTACTAATTTATGTACTTTGTACTAATTTATGCACTTAGTACTAATTAATGCACTTTGTACTAATTAATGTACTTTGTACTAATTTATGTACTTTGTACTAATTAATGTACTTTGTACAAATTTATGCACTTAGTACTAATTTATGCACTTAGTACTAATTAATGCACTTTGTACTAATTAATGTACTTTGTACTAATTTATGTACTTTGTACTGATTAATGTACTTTGTACTAATTAATGCACTTTGTACTAATTAATGCACTTTTAGCTTCAACAAAATCGTATTGTTTAATATTTTATTGAATTGAATATCATTTTTACATTCTAAATGTTTTATATAGAAATGATAACTATGTACAAACTGCACCCATATTATTTATATCAAGCACTAATTCTGTATTTACTTATACTAGTCCCGTAGAGTAGGCCCCGCACGGCCAAGTGGTTAAGGCAATCGACTCCTAATCCAAGGGTCACGGGTTCAAATCCCTGTCATAACAAACATGCTCGCCCTCTTAGCCGTGGGGGGTTGGGGTTATAATGTGACGATCAATCCCACTATTCGTTGGTAAAAGAGTAGCCCAAGAGTTGGTGGTGGGTGGTGATGACTGGCTGATTTCTCTCTAGTTTTACACCACTAAATGAGGGACGACTAACCCTCGAAGTAGTTTCGCACCAAATTCAAAAAACAAATAAACAAACATACAAAATATTAAAATTATAGTATCCAACATGAAACGACATCAAATCACTATTAATGAAAATGCATCATGTTAAAATACAATAGTAAGTTAATAATGGTTTGAATAAACACTCTTGAGGTACTCTTTTACCAACAGATTGTGGGATTAGCTGTCGTGTATAACGCCCCCACGGCTGAAAGGGCGAGCATGTTCAGTGCAACGGGGATTACGAGTCGAGCGCCCTCGCCATCTGATCCATGCCGGTCAGCCTAAAATATATGTGAGTCTTATGCCTATCTGCAATTGCTTGCTTATAAAGTATACTGATAATCAATTGTTGTAGCGCTATTGTTTTTCCACTACTATCCAATTTTTATTGAAATAAAGAAACCAACTTACCAATCTGTATTTTCTACAGAACAATGCGATAAAAAATAAATTGTATTTTAGATACTTTTATTTGAAAACTAATTCTTCGCTCCATTACACGTGCGTTCTCCGGTTTCAGATTTCGTTTCGTTACAAGGAACGAATGGTTTTTACTCAAAGCACACCAGGAGACATCATTGACTAAGTTGTGTATGGTGGCTTTAAGGAAACATGAATCCATACCTTGATTGATACCTAAGACAAGATCACACACACACACCTACACGTTTGGTTTAGAAGACATATTGATCCCGGATACTTATCAGTTTAATTCGATATTCTCTAGGATCAACCATAACTAGGACACATCAAATACACACACATATATACGCTTTGTTATATAAAGGTATATTGATCCCGGATATACTGTTTCATTCAGTCTTCTCAACGAACAGTTTCAAGTCTCCAAACACAGTACTTGGTAACGTAAATATTTTCAATAAAAACTTGCTGAGCAGTTTCCTTTGGAAGCGTCCAAAGGAATATATTACAATGGAAGGAAACAAAGCTTATTAAAAATTAATAAAACCAGACAACACGAAGCGAAACGGATAAAGACCACCTGTATCGACTCTTATGGATGTTTGGATTAATGACATTTTCCGCGCTTTTTCTAATGACTCTACAACTGCCATATCATTTAGGGAATATTGCATTATAAGTGAGACCCTGGTGACGTATAACAAATGGATGAAGCCAGAATAAATATGTCTTATAACGCTATGAGAAATTTAATATATCGGTTTCATAATATAAGCGTTGCTTGCAACATCTCAAAGCTGGACACAAAGAGACAATTTCTTTCTTTCAAAAGTGAGCTTAGCGGATTACAAAAATGGGTTATTATTTACATAGAAATGTGAATCTTTGTTCAAATGAAAAAAAATTAAATAATATAATTGTGGGTATTTGTTCAAATGAAAATATTGTGTTAATAACTACTTTGCATTGGTTTTATTTAATGCTAAGTTGGTTGTTTGTTTTGAATTTCATGCAAAGCTACTCGAGGACTATCTGCGCTAGCCGTCCCTACTTTAGCAGTGTAAGACTAGAGGGAAGGCAGTTAGTCATCACCTCCCACCGCCAACTCTTGGGCTACCAACGAACAGTGGGATTGACCGTCACTTTATAACGCCCCCACGGCTGAAAGAGCGAGCATGTTCGGTGTGACAGGGATTCGAACCCGCGACCCTCGGATTATGAGTCGAGTGCCTTATCCACCTGGCCATGCTGGGTGTGTTAACTTGGAATTTAACCTAACCCTATTTATGGTAATTTTTGCAAGTATGCGGTGATAAAAACATGTTTGGATGTGCCACATTGTTGTTAATGTTAGGCTAAAAAGTATTTCTACGAAACTGAGGTTTCAACAACACATGTCTTCGATGGTTTTATTCTCTTGAAAGGTTTGCTGCATGCTGAATCCGAAAATGATATATGTGTTTCTCCATCACGTACAGATTTTTCACAAAATGTTACATAAGTGAATCATTTTCATTGAAAGAGGGTAATGTTGACAACCACTGGCTGTAGATTTCTCCAGACCAATCGCGACGTGAGAGTCTTGTATCGTTCGTTCTAGAACCCAAACATAATAAACGTGGCAATAAATAGATGTGTATTGTGGTAAACGAAATAATAATTTGATGTAAGTTAGAGTTTCTCCTTCCGAATTTGTAAAAATAATCCTTATGTAATAAAAAAAAATGAATATTATTTTCGAAATCTGCGTAGCTGAATTGTGGAAAATCCCTCATTTAAATTACAACAATTTTTATGAAGTTTAAATTCGCAGTCCTTTAAATTATATCTGACGCTTTCTCTTAGCAAATACATTTCATTACTGAAATACTGAAAAATATGCTTTTTCCCTATGTGCAAGAAGTGTTATAGATATCTCAACACTTACTAGCTCATAGTAAAAAAGAAATCACATAGATCGAAAATAATTGCTAAATCATTCACCCAGTAGCTCAGCATTAAAGTGAGAGCTTATAACGCTAAAATTTGGTTTCGATAATAGAGGTGAGCACAAAATATTAGCCCGTTTCGTAATCTGAGGGTCGCGGGTTCGTATCCCCGTGGCGCCAAATATGCTCGCCCTTTCAGCCGTGTGGGTATTATAATGTGACAGTCAATCCCACTATTCGTTGGTAAAAGAGTAGCCCAAGAGTTGGCGGTGGGTGGTGATGACTAGCTGCCTTCCCTTTAGTCTTACACTGCTAAATTAGGGAAGGCTAGCACAGATAGCCATCGTGTAGCTTTGTGCAAAATTTAAAAAAACAAACAAACAAGTTTTGTGCTTACAAATAATAAAATATACCCCACTTTCAGTTACCTTAAACATAAAATTAAAAAAAAACAACATATTAATAACTCAACTGAATGACGTTCATAATTTGTTATCTAATAAAAAATTAACTGATTGATCAAAGCAAGAATTTTTTACTGTGATTATAAATATTTGCTATCGATTTGATTTCTATATTCTAGAGTTTTGACTTTGGACGATTAAAAACGCATCCTATCCAATATTATTACTGATAGTTTTGAAACCGTAAATGACAACTGACATGTTTGTCTAGAGTGTACGTTGTTTTCTTTTCATATTTTATACAATCTGTAGTTGTATAGAATAATGTAATAGTGTTATTAATAATATACATTTCACATTTTTTTTATTTAGAAACACGATTATTTGCAACTTAGTCATGCCAGGGCACTACTGAAAGGGGGCGTTATAATGTCACCGTTAATCACAATATTCGTTGGTAAAAGAGTAGCCCAAGAGTTGGCGGTGGGTGGTGATGACTAGTTGCCTTCTGTCTTGTCTTACACTGCTAAATTAGGGACGGCTAGCGTAGATAGCCCTCGTGTAGCTTTGCGCGAAATAAAAAAACAATAAAAAAAACAATAATTCTCATTTCCTGTCGTAATCTTGAAGTCATAACGGAAATTGTCTGAGGTAATAGCACCCAAAAACACTGGGATATCTCATCTATCAGACAAAATCCACTTGCAGATGAAAAACTAGTCAGTCAGCAATCGTGGAAATTTAGTTAAGATGCGGAGCTGAGCCCACAATCTCTAGACTCTCACTGCCCTTCTGCAGCCAGTTGTGGGGAAGCAGTTATCCTTAAAAGTACTAATAATTATATCAAAACAGAAATAAAACGAAACCAGGCTAAAAATATTTCTAACGAGAATTCTTTCTACTCCACCAGTTGCATAACGGCATGTCTGCGGACTCACATCGCTAAAAACCGGGTTTTGATATCTGAGGTGGGCAGAGTACAGATTGCCCATTGTGTAGCTTTGTGCTTATTTCTAAACAAACAAAATTCTAATGGTAGACGAAATAATAAACCCATCTTAATAAAAAAGTGCACTATAATAAACCCACTCTAATAAATGTACTAAAAATAGAATTTTCATTTGCTTGTTTAAAAATTATTCAACATAAACCAAAAAGAACACAATATAATTGTAATTCAATAACACCCCTCTATTACCACTTCTTAATGTCGTCCTTCAGCCACCAAGTGCATTGCTTGTGGCCATAGCAACCAAATGCGTTGTGGATATTCCATCTATCTAACAAAAGTCCAGGTGTTGGTGGAAAACTTGCCAACAACTAAAGAGAATCGGTTGAGGGTTAGGAGTTGATTGCTTGACCAACGTCTCAACTCCAGCTGCCTTTCGCTGTCCGCAGCCAATTGTGGGAAGGCAATAACCGTTAATACTTAGAAATACCTGTCAAGTAGAATTACATCAACCTGATAAAATTTTATAAAGAATTTTTTTTGTAAACAATGATAACCATAATAAAAGACCCCTACCGTACAAGCATACATCGGGTCCAGCTGACCGACATTGGGGTACATTGAATTATTCTAAAAGCAACAACTAGCAACTTAAACTAAGTATGCGAGTTTTCATATAGCAAAACCACATTGGCCTATCTGCTGAGTCCTCCGAGGGGAATCGTACCCCTAATTTTAACGTTGTAAATCCGTAGACTTACCGCTCTACCAGCGGGAGACATTTAAACTAACCAACTAACGCCCTCTAAGTTTTTCAAAATGTATTGTAACCCTAAATACAGTTTCATATTTATCATAAAAATATAAACCTGTTTTGATAACTGTTATTTTTCAGTTTATTTTTGAATAGATTAATATTAGGCATAAGTGAATTGTTGTTATTAGAAACTGTTAAAAATCAGTTTAATTAGAATATAACAATCCCTTTTAACTATGTCGGCGGAACAATACTGTTAATGTTGGGTAAACCAAGAACATGTAATTCTTGGACCAAAATGCAAATTACTAAGTGAAATTAAGTCTCATATGTAACGAAAAGTTTACAGATATAAATTACCGTTTAAAGTCTACTTTGAAAAGGAATATTCATAGGTGTGGTTTGGTTCGGTTTGAATTTCGCGCAAAGCTACTCGACGGCCATCTGCGATAGCCGTCCCTAATTTAGCAGTATAAGACTAGAGGGAAGACAGTTAGTTATCACCAACCACCGCCAACTCTTGGGCTACACTTTTACCAACGAATAGTGGAACTGATCGTGACATTATAACGCCCCCAGGATGAAAGGGCGGGCATGTTTGGCGTGACGGAGATTCGAACCAGCGACCCTCGGATTACAAATCGAGAGCTTTGAAATACTGGCCATGTCGAGCCAATATTCATAGAAGAACGCTCCCAGTGGCTCAGCGGTATGTTTGCAGACTTACGACGCTAAAAACCGGGTTTCAATACCCGTGGTAGGCAGAGCACAGATAGCGCATTGTGTAGCTTTGTGGTTATTTCAAAAAACAACATCATAGAGCAACAGACACAGGTTGGCCATGTTTTAAGAGAAATTGGTACCCATTGGAATACCCACTGTTTGTTTATATACCTCTTCGTTAAAGGTAATTTAACTATTATACGAACAAAAACAAGAATATTCCTGCATTGACATTTGTTTAATTTATGTTAATAAATAATTATTTCTACATCTACAGATTCATCAAGTGGATCGTTTAAAACCCCAACTAAATGTATCAGATCCATTTTATTTATAAAGAAGTGAAATCAAAAGTAGTAACAGTGTTACCTGTTTGTAAAGATTTTTAAATTATTTAAACAATCCAAAACTGGAATATCGTTTTTATGAACCAGAAATAATGATTTAATTCATTTGAAGACAGTAATTTTATTTTTAAATAAAATATTCAAAACATTGTTTAAGTACCACAGAAGCAGATTTAGTAGATGCATTTAAGGAGTTGTTAATAAACGTGAATTCAATAGGTTTGTTTTTATTTCGTTTCATAACTAGGTATTAGAATAGTATACTGAAACAAGAAGTATTTATATTAATATTCCATTTTAATGGCTCTCTTCAAATTAGTAATAACCATGTTCTTATTTAACCTGTTGACTGCCAAGTATTTTTGCTGCTACAATACAACTCTAATGCTTCTTCATTTTGTAACTTTTTCGTGACGCCATTTTGGATCGAAAGTGAAACAATTTGTAAGTAGGTCAAATGTATATATGGTGCTGACATCTAGCGTTGTAGTTAGGTATTACTGAGAACGAATTAACTCGTCCGTAGCACTGTGTTACCGATCGGCTTGGACGAGTTGTCTCGTCTACGGCACTGAACAGGTAAAGGTGCTTTTGGTAAAGGTATTTGTAGTATTAATTCCACTTGTTAAAATTCATGTATATGATTTTTTTAGACATAAAACCATAAAATACAACCGGCTCTTCAGTGGGTGTAATAATAAATTATTTTTAAATTTCCTTAATTTGATTTTTAAAATTATTTAAAATATATTTATCTTACGTTTAGATGAATTTAAAGTTCTTAATCTCCTTATATAAAATTAATAAAAAATAATTTCTACTGAATATTTTAACTGATTTTCATAATATATTCGTCAATGTTCTCTCCACATCTTTTAAAATATCACCTTTATTTGTCTTTTTTAAGATTCCAAATTGAGTTTCTTTTTCCAAAAACGATTTTATTTCTTTATCTTTTATAGTACTGAACTACCTGTAATTTCATGAGTAAGATTAGAGTCTGTTGATATAATATGTGGTAAATTACTAATTTATTTTGGATTTAGTTCCTGGATATTTTTAATAAATAAAGAGAAAAGATACTATAGGTTTACTATATTTGTTTTGTTTTCTTAAATTTCGCACAAAACTATTCGAGAGCTATCTGTGCTATCCGTCCCTAGTTTAGCAGTGTAAGACTAGAGAGAAGGTAGCTAGTCATCATTACCAACCGCCAACTCTTGTGCTACTCTTTTACCAACAAACAGTGGGATTGACCGTAACATTATAACGTATTATCTGAAACATCCATTAGATTCCATTATAATCTTAACTAAATCTTTAATGCAAATAAGATTAAATTCAACATTTGACAAACATTCACAAATATTTCAGTTTTATTTCCTTCATTTCAGACGGCTGTTTCATTATATATATTTCTTATAATACTACCCTGTCTTTCAAAATCCATGGCCAAGTGTGTTAAGGCGTTCGACTCGTAATCCGAGGGTCGCAGATTCGAATCCCGGTCGCACCAAACATGCTTGCCCTTTCAGCCGTGGGGGCGTTATAATGTGACGGTCAATCCCATTATTCGTTAGTAAAAGAGTAGTCTAAAAGTTAGCGATGGGTGGTGATGACTAGCTGCCTTCCCTCTAGTCTTACACTGCTAAATTAGGGACGACTAGTACAGATAGCCCTCGAGTAGCTTTGTGCGAAATTCAAAACAGACAAACAAATCTTTCAAAATCAGAATCTAAGTTTAAAAAAAAATTATCAAAATTAATTCATTATTATCTTAATATATCTTTTCTTTCACATAATATTTATTAATACAAAACAAACGTCTAATACATGTACTTTTACTTAAAGTACAGATATTTTTACTTTCACTTTCGGTTTGAAAATGCTAGTTTAAACTATAAGGGTAAAGAGATTTTTTTTTTGCAATATAACGTATTTCTCTCGATTCTTTAACAGACTAATATTATGTGTTTTTCTAGGATACAATTTTAACATTAATGAATATACAGCGACCTTCTTGTAGTAGATGTTTTAATGTTAATGGACAAACTGTTAAATCAGCTTAATACTGAAGATCTTAAATTACACATTTTAATATTTCTAATTTGGTTTTTATATTCAAGTACAATTAACAACCGCTAGGTGGTTCGGTCTATTGAAATTAATGAGATCTAAGAAAATATGCAACTTCTTTTAAAACGAAAAGTGGGATTGACCTTCACCGATAATACTTCCTCGGCTGAAAGGGAAAGCATACTTGGTGAGACGGAGTTTCGAACCCACAATCTCTGAATATATTAGCTGGTTAACAGGCGAAACTTAATAAATAAAAACTCACATGTACGAAAGGGTTTTGGCTGATAATGAATCTCATGATTATATTTAACATATTTTTTGAACAATAATTATTTTTTACTCGATTTCCAGTCTTAAAAAATATTTTCATGGAGTATTCATTCGAGTGAAAATTTAAAAAATATTGCGTTCACTTTTATGTTTTAAGAACGTTCAATGTTCCTAACTCTATGCTCCTGTAAAACTGTACATACGATGCATTTGTTGTAGTTATTCTATGAGGATTTCTTTATGAAAATAACTATATAAATCATTCTCAACATTTTTTCAAATAAAAACACGTGTGATGGATACGATAAACCATACGAATGATAAAGGCTGGCTTCAATTTTTATTAATAGTTTTAGTTTCGCTCAGAGGATAAAACTAGCGAGATGGACCAAGAGTTCCTTGTTGTCCCTAAATATTATGTTATGTTATTCTGTTAATATGATATTGAAAGCTGTTTCCAATGATAAGAAGCAATATTTATTTGAAATATGTTTGTTGATTTTGATAATAACATATAACACAATTTTAATAAATCTTATTTGAATAATATTTGATTAGTCTAAGATAGATGCTAAAATACAACATTTCTTTTCACTTGTCAAACCCGACGAGATAGTTCCCCTAGTGGATTATGGGTAAGTTTCCAGACCTGCAACATTAAAACCGGTGACTCGATTTACCGTTGTGGACAGAGCGTAGACAGCCTATTGTGAAGCTTTTCCCTGGAACGAACACACCCACAAGTTAACTAGATAATACAATTTATTGTCTTTTTTTGTTAGTTCGTTGAATTTGAGGTAACAGCCATATGAGGACAAAGTTCCATCACTGGCTATCTGTGTTCTGTACACTGAGGGAATTCAAGGCCCAGATATTAGCTTTGTAACTCCTAGTCTCTCTACTGATCCAATGTGGGACGCAAAATATGAGCCATGAACCTGAAAACAAAATGGTCTTTCTGATGAACGTTGTTTGTGTTAACAATATTTTGATATATATCAGTTTTTAAACTTTCCAAACGTATAACAGGAAGAACGTCGTCTATTAGACAGTTCGTTCTTGATACGGACACAAGGTTTGCTATCGAAATCAACAAATTGTTAAATAAATTGTTAATTAATAATTACGTTCATAATACGTTTTCCTTTGACAGATCTTTATTGATTTTGTGTTTGTTATGGTGTTTATATTATCACTTCTTTATCTCTGAAACTCATATGTTCCTCTTTTTTTCATGCCCTCTAGTGACGTGAAATTTCTTACTTTTCGGATTATCGTCGCTAAGAAATAATGTTCTGATTAGCAACAAGACTTCGTTTACAGTGAGATTTCTCTTGAAGAGAACGTTGCAAACAAATGTGACACAGATCCTTTTGAATGACGTTTTGTTTTGTTACAGAGTTATCCTGTGATTATCAGACAAAAGTCAATACAGATTAGTTGTGATACTGACGATATAGGCTTAGGAATATCCAATAGCGGATTAAACTAGACTCTCATTCAGAGTACGACTTTTATTATCCTTCATTATTTACTCTAGTAAACTGACCGTGACAGGGAGATAAAGAAAATGTTAAAGGTTATGAAGTTTATATGATTTTTTTTTCTCCCGATAATAAAGGAATTGGCTTGAAGTAAAAACTCGTGTGTATCTTAATTCACTTGTCTTCATTATTTTTAAGAACCATGATGCAAGATTGAAATTAGTTCCATTTCTTCTAAGCCCTTTTGTTAAACAAGAAGTATTATTATTATTATATAAAAATATATGACGTATGTCGGTGAAGACAAGCGTATAGCAAAACGAACCATTATCCGACCATTTAATAAAACAATAACAATAAAAAAAGTTATTTTTACTGTAGACAGTTACCAAAAGGTCTGCAAATTTGTGAATAGACATGAAACAATAAAGATGGTTAAAACTACAGACTGCTCTAAGTACAGTTTGTTCTGCTACTTTCTTAAACAGAACACGATAAACGTCGTAGCTATTCAAATATAACGTCATCTGAACGTGACGTTTATGTAAATACATTTGAAAACAGAAGTTGCTGTGGTAATCAAATCAACATTTGTTTTGTTTTACAATTACCTGTCAGATTAACGAATGTGCATTTTTTTAGCTTATTTTACTTTCTTTCGAAAGGCGATCGTCAACAATAACGTATCGGCCTCCAATTGTTTTAAAATGCTCAAATAACTTTCAGGAATCACATTGAGAAATAATAAAAACAATAATTTGTACTGTATATTAATACGATAAACCTTTAAGGGATCCAAAAGACATCCAATGATACCTACATATAGTGACACCGAACCATTCATCCAATTGGAATAAGTAAGAAAGACAGGATAGTCTCGTAAATACTTATTCGTGTTGTAGGTTGTGGTGCAGGTCGTGTTGTAGGTTGTGGTGCAGCAGGTCGTGTTGTAGGTTTGGTGCAGGTCGTGTTTAGGAATCTATAGTATCTTCATCACTATTTATAGACTGAGTTGCTGTAGGTCTGGTGCAAGTCGCGTTGTAGGTTGGCTACAGGTCGTACTGTATCTAGTTCTTCTGCAGGTCGTGTCGTAAACTCTCCCATTTCAACTCCACAATGTAAACAGAATATGCTTAATTCTTTGTATACTTTTGTTGTAACGATCGTAAAGTGTAATACTGAACAGGGTTTGTAGCGTTCGATCTGAGGGTCGCGGGTTCGAATCCCCGCCGCACCAACATGCTCGCCCTTTCAGCCGTGGGAAAGTTATAATGTGACGATCAATCCCACGATTCGTTGGTAAAAGAGTAGCCCAAAAGTTGGCGGTGGGTGGTGATGACTAGCTGCTCTCCCTCTAGTCTTACACTGCTATATTAGAGACGGCTAGCGCAGAAAGCTCTCGTGTAGCCTTGCGCGAAATTAAAAAAAAACAAACAAACAGGGTTTCCAATAGTACCGTCAGTACCAGCTTGTTGATACCGGTACTCGAGCATCTCTGTACATGTCAGTTGAGCAGTTATAAACTCAACTATTCTTCTCAGTGTGCTCTCGTGAAAATTCTCAATTATCTGTAAGCCCACGTGGTATAACGACTATATCAATGAATCAGTTGTAATACAGGCTTTCTATTGGATATAAATTTAATGGAAGTCGACCTCAGAAAAATCTATTAGCAAACTGTAAATTAGAGCTTGTCAGAAGTAGGCATAAAAGGCGGTTTCTGAATTTTCATTGGTTGATCTTTATTCCCATAAGATTGAAGAATATAAAAATATAGCTTCATATAAAGAATATAAAAATATAGACATAAAATATCGAAAACTTCTTATTGGCTGTCATAAAATATCGAAAACTTCTTATTGGCTGTCATAAAATATAGAAAACTTCTTATTGGCTGTAGTTAAAAAAATAAAGAGATGTAAACATACCGTAAGGAATGACCAACGTCAACACTTCTTGTTGTAAGATGCTAACGTTAAACGATTTGGTTTGTTCTGAATTTCGCGCAAAGCTACTCGATGCCTTTCTGCGCTAGACATCCCTAATTTAGCAGTGTAAGACTAGAGGAAAGGCAGCTAGTCATCACCACCCACCGCCAACTCTTGGGCTACTTTTTTACTAACGAATAATTAAATTGACCGTACATTATAACGCCCCACGGCTGAAAGGGCGAGCACGTTTGGTGTGAAGGGGATTTGAACCCGCGACCCTCAGATAACAAGTCGAGAGCCTTAACCACCTGGCCACGACGGGCCTGCATTAAATGAATAGCATATTTTTCTCTAATTCACCCCAAGCTGTATCAACATTAGAATTTGTTAATTAAGGAAATATTAACTTAACCCTAACCATCATGACATTTAACTGTTCAGCAATAAGTTGAGTAGATAAAAATAGATGGACTTTGTGTTCGTTTGTTTACCTCATATACACGCAGTGGGACAAATGGTCGGTCACACACAGATGTCCCAATTTACTCTCAGTCTTACAGCTGTAGGAATGTCGTTTTCGTAGGACATCGTCCTTAACACTAGAACCTCAGATCCTCACCGTTTGTCCCCCCGATGGTACAGCGGTAAGTCTACGGATTTACAACGCTATAATCAGAGATTCGATTCCTCTCAGTGGACTCAGCAGATAACTCGATATAGCTTTGCTCAAAGAAAAACACACAAACCCCACCCTTGTACGCTAATCACTAGGCTATGCTCAGGTTGTTCATTTTGTATATTTTTGAAAGTTCTCCTTTTAAGACATTTTCAATTTGAACGAAACAAATTGTCGAACAAATAGTGATCCGAATGTTTTATTCTTTACCATCAAGCACGCGATCCCACCATAACCTGGAGCGACCCCAGGTTTGAGAACCGCTGATGTAATTAACCTACAGTTAAATATAGCTTATATTTAGTATTTGTTAATTATTTTTAAAAAATATTTTTTCTTTATATTTTGTGTTAACCGTATAATATTAATATTCTATTGTACATGTGATAACCTCCAAGTTCATCAGTTCTTTATAACTCTACTCAACAAACTTAAATAACATTACGAATGCAGTTATTAGATTCGATATATAGTACGGCATCGCTAGGTGGTTAAGGCACTCGACTCGTAATCCAATAGTCGTGGGTTCCAATCTCCATCACACCAAGCATGCTTGTCCTTTCAGTCGTGGGAGCGTTATAATATCACGGTTAATTCCACTATTTGTCCGTAAAAGAGTACACCTCTAGTCACACACTTCTAAATTAGGGACGGCTAGCACAGGTAGCCCTCGTGTCGCTTTGCGTGAAATTCAAACAATAACTTATATTAATATTTTGTTTTTATTAAATTCTTAATAAAATATATTTATTATCTTGTGATTTATGAGCCTTAGTATTTTCGATTTTAATGGCACCACATGTCTACACGAATTCAGGTAGAACCGTCTTTAATTTTAAACTAGTAATTAGTTTGTTTGTTTGCTGTTGAACACAGCGTGCTATCCGTGCTGTGCTTACCACGAGTATCGGTATTTAGCAGTGTGAACGCTCAGAATCTCTGCTTAAACTACTGGGAGAAGGAGTTACAGACCGTAACGACGTCAGCCAATCAGCAGTAGCTACTGTAAATACAATACCGGAAGGAAAAGTTGAATATCTTACAATCTTAATTAAGAGTATATGCTTCCTGAAACTGATCGAAATGTTTTATATCAGAGTATTGGCTTGGCATGGCCAGGTGGTTAAGGTGCTCGAATCGTAATCTGAGGGTCGTGGGTTCAAATCCCCTCTCACCAAACATGCTCGTCCTTTCAGCCGTGGGGGCGTTATAAAGTGACGGATAATTTCACTATTCGTTGATAAAAGAGTAGCCCAACAGTTGGCGGTGGGTGGTGATAACTAGCAGCTTTCCCTCTAGTCTTACACTGCTAAATTAGGGATGGCTAGCGCAGATAGCCCTCGTGTAGCTTTGTGCGAAATTCAAAGCAAACGAAAACTATTAACTCTATTGATATTTCACTCCAGAAAAGATGTAATTCATCAGAGTGCTTGAGAAAGCGTGCTGAGTTAAAGTTAATAAGAACTGATACATACCAAGTTTTGGCAAATTGTATTGATGATAACAGATAATGGTTGGTCTGGAACTCCAGCGCCGTATTAAGTTGTTGTTTCTTTTTAATAGTTGACTAATAAAAACCTTTACTTGAAAACACTTCAGGGTGTTTCATTTCGCTCTTTTCCAGTGGCTCAGCGGTAAGTGTGAGGGCTCTAAACGCTAAGGTTCTGGGTTCGATACTCGGTGGGCTAATCACAAACAGTTAGACAACTTTGTGTTTACAGACAACTAATTATTTCGTTGAATTGTGTGTGGTATTTTAATATATTTAAAGTGGAGAAAGTGTTTAAGGTGCTTTGAGTATTTTCGTATCAGCGTATTACAGGTTTCTAACACGTATTTTGAGCGTTAAATCTTCTTTTTCCTTTAGGAGCATTCCACAAAAACTGGTGTCGTTTTTATAAAGAAATCCATTAATCTGGGCAACATAACACTGAGAAATTACGTAGCGAGATGCCATGTAGAAATAAGCACAAACTTCTGCTGAGATGTGTTCATATTATTTTATGAAGTACATAATAAATACACATCGATATCACATCTTATTAATCCGACATCACATCTTATTAATCCGATATCACATCTTATCGCTGTGAAACCCTGATACTAATTCGAGGCCTCCAGTGACCCACTGTGTGGGCTTATAATGCTCGAAATCTGGATTCGATACCAACGATAGTCGAAACAAATATCCAACTATGTAAATTTATACGTATCAATAAAAGAAACTACGTTTCGTTGAAATCAAAACTAAAGAGAATTAATGCCAAACAGAAGTTGTTCCGCAACGTTAGGAAAAAAACAACAAAAGAAAGCTCGTGTATTATGGAAAATGTCATTAGAAGAACCGAATCCAACACTCTCTGTGCGGAAGTAGTAATGTCCAGAGAAGTAAATCATGAATATATATTAAAAGATTATATATACGCCTGAGACTTAAAAAGTTACACGTCATAAAGAAATGTCTCGTATAATATATAAATTGAGGAGAGTTTGTTATACACGGATATTTTAATATTAACAGAAACCTGGTTGTATACGAAGAAGTCGTTTCAATATGTTGCCTTAAGATTACATATTCTTATCGATCGTAAAATCCTTTCGATTTCTTTCTGGAAACACTGAAGTATATGTGAAAACGTTATATCGGAATCTAACACATTGAAGAGAACTGCCACAGAGAACCAGTTTCGAGCCGACGTGTTACAGTAAAAACTGATTTCCAGGAAGATTGAACACCAAATATTCTAGTCTCTGCGAGAAGAAAGACATTTTTCTTGTGTCGTATTAACTCCACCATAGAACAATTAAATACCAATGTGCTATTGTGCAAAATAAAATGTCAATTATATATTACTCATCTAAATTAAAGCAGTCTTCATACAGTCAACATTAATTCAAATGTATTTTGGTGTGTAAGGGCTGTGAAGTATTCATTTCTGTGTTTAACTGAGAAAACACTTGCACTGGTACTAGACACTGGTAATATACACTGGTACTAGACACTGGTAATATACACTGGTACTAGACACTGGTAATATACACTGGTACTACTAGACACTGGTAATACATACTAGACACTGGTACTAGACACTGGTAATATACACTGGTACTAGACACTGGTAATATACACTGGTACTAGACACTGGTAATATACACTGGTACTAGACACTGGTAATATACACTGGTACTAGACACTGGTAATATACACTGGTACTAGACACTGGTAATATACACTGGTACTAGATACTGGTAATATACACTGGTACTAGATACTGGTAATATACACTGGTACTAGATACTGGTAATATACACTGATACTAGATACTGGTAATATACACTGGTACTAGATACTGGTAATATACACTGGTACTAGACACTGGTAATATACACTGGTACTACAGACACTGATAATATACACTATACACTGATACTCAGTACTAGACACTGGTAATATACACTGGTACTAGACACTGGTAATATACACTGGTACTACTGGTAATATACAGTAATATACACTGGTACTAGACACTGGTAATATACACTGGTACTAGACACTGGTAATATACACTGGTACTAGACACTGGTAATATACACTGGTACTAGACACTGGTAATATACACTGGTACCAGACACTGGTAATATACACTGGGTACTAGACACTGTAATATACACTGGTACTAACACTGGTAATACACTGGTACTAGACACTGGTAATATACACTGGTACTAGACACTGGTAATATACACACTAGACACTGGTAATATACACTGGTAATATACACTGGTAATACTGGTAATATACACTGGTACTAGACACTGGTAATATACACTGGTACTAGACACTGGTAATATACACTGGTACTAGACACTGGTAATATACACTGGTACTAGACACTGGTAATATACACTGGTACTAGACACTGGTAATATACACTGGTACCAGACACTGGTAATATACACTGGTACCAGACACCTGGTATATACACTGGTACTAGACACTGGTAATATACACTGGTACTAGACACTGGTAATATACACTGGTACTAGACACTGGTAATATACACTGGTACTAGACACTGGTAATATACACTGGTACCAGACACTGGTAATATACACTGGTACTAGACACTGGTAATATACACTGGTACTAGACACTGGTAATATACACTGGTACTAGACACTGGTAATATACACTGGTACTAGACACTGGTAATATACACTGGTACTAGACACTGGTAATATACACTGGTACTAGACACTGGTAATATACACTGGTACTAGACACCGGTAATATACACCGGTACTAGACACTGGTAATATACACTGGTACAGACACTGGTAATATACACCGGTACCAGACACTGGTAATATACACCGGTACCAGACACTGGTAATATACACTGGTACCAGACACTGGTAATATACACCGGTACTAGACACTGGTAATATACACTGGTACTAGACACTGGTAATATACACTGGTACCAGACACTGGTAATATACACCGGTACCAGACACTGGTAATATACACTGGTACCAGACACTGGTAATATACACTGGTACCAGACACCGGTAATATACACTGGTACCAGACACCGGTAATATACACTGGTACCAGACACTGGTAATATACACCGGTACTAGACACTGGTAATATACACCGGTACCAGACACTGGTAATATACACCGGTACCAGACACTGGTAATATACACCGGTACCAGACACCGGTAATATACACTGGTACCAGACACCGGTAATATACACCGGTACTAGATACCGGTAATATACACTGGTACCAGACACCGGTAATATACACCGGACACTGGTAATATACACCGGTACCAGACACTGGTAATATACACCGGTACCAGACACCGGTAATATACACCGGTACCAGACACTGGTAATATACACCGGTACCAGACACCGGTAATATACACTGGTACGGTAATATACACCGGTACCAGACACCGGTAATATACACCGGTACCAGACACCGGTAATATACACTGGTACCAGACACTGGTAATATACACCGGTACCAGACACCGGTAATATACACTGGTACCAGACACTGGTAATATACACCGGTACCAGACACTGGTAATATACACTGGTACCAGACACCGGTAATATACACCGGTACCAGACACCGGTAATATACACCGGTACCAGACACCGGTAATATACACCGGTACCAGATACCGGTAATATACACCGGTACCAGACACCGGTAATATACACCGGTACCAGACACCTGGTAATATACACTGGTACTAGACACCGGTAATATACACCGGTACCAGACACCGGTAATATACACCGGTACCAGACACCGGTAATATACACCGGTACCAGACACCGGTAATATACACCGGTACCAGACACCGGTAATATACACCGGTACCAGACACCGGTAATATACACCGGTACCAGACACCGGTAATATACACCGGTACCAGACACCGGTAATATACACCGGTACCAGACACCGGTAATATACACCGGTACCAGACACCGGTAATATACACCGGTACCAGACACCGGTAATATACACCGGTACCAGACACCGGTAATATACACCGGTACCAGACACCGGTAATATACACCGGTACCAGACACCGGTAATATACACCGGTACCAGACACCGGTAATATACACCGGTACCAGACACCGGTAATATACACCGGGTACCAGACACCGGTAATATACACCGGTACCAGACACCGGTAATATACACCGGTACCAGACACCGGTAATATACACCGGTACCAGACACCGGTAATATACACCGGTACCAGACACCGGTAATATACACCGGTACCAGATACCGGTAATATACACCGGTACCAGACACCGGTAATATACACCGGTACCAGACACTGGTAATATACACCGGTACCAGATACCGGTAATATACACCGGTACCAGACACCGGTAATATACACCGGTACCAGACACCGGTAATATACACCGGTACCAGACACCGGTAATATACACCGGTACCAGACACCGGTAATATACACCGGTACCTACCGGTAATATACACCGGTACCAGACACCGGTAATATACACCGGTACCAGACACCGGTAATATACACCGGTACCAGACACCGGTAATATACACCGGTACCAGACACCGGTAATATACACTGGTACCAGAGACCGGTACCAGACACCGGTAATATACACCGGTACCAGACACCGGTAATATACACCGGTACCAGACACCGGTAATATACACCGGTACCAGACACCGGTAATATACACCGGTACCAGACACCGGTACCAGACACCGGTAATATACACCGGTACCAGACACTGGTAATATACACCGGTACCAGACACCGGTAATATACACCGGTACCAGACACCGGTAATATACACCGGTACCAGACACTGGTAATATACACCGGTACTAGACACTGGTAATATACACCGGTACTAGACACCGGTAACATACACTGGTACTAGATACTGGTAACATACACTGGTACCAGACACTGGTAATATACACTGGTACTAGACACTGGTAATATACACTGGTACTAGACACTGGTAACATACACTGGTACTAGATACTGGTAATATACACTGGTACTAGACACTGGTAATATACACTGGTACTAGACACTGGTAATATACACTGGTACTAGACACTGGTAACTAGACACTGGTATATTACATTTGGATCGTAATATCAGTATGACAGTGTTTATCTCTTCAGTACATTAAGTATTAAAACAGGAAAATATAAATAAATAGAAGGATAAAAATACAACAAGGTTTATTTTGTTTAGAGTTCACGTTAAATATACCACCTTTAGAAATGAGCACGCTGTTACGTATAATTTTAAAAGTAATCTACTCGAAATTTGTGGAAAGTAGCTAGGTTTAATAAAGATAAGATATAGATAAGTATATTAATTAATATATCGAAATTCTGAAATCCATACACACTTCTATTGATTATCTGATCGATACTTGATCGATACAGAGACCTGATTATACTGATTGACTTCAGGGATGAGACAAATATCTCGTCGATCAGATATTACACTATCCAGTCACATCTGATCCGATCAGACATTAATTTCTAGATAAATCACGTAATTAGATAGCATTTTAATTAGATAGCATTTTAACCAATGTATTATCTCATAACACAGCCCGGCATAGCCAAGAGTGTTAAGGCGTTCGACTCGTAATCCGAGAGTCGCGGGTTCGAATCCCCGTCGCACCAAACATGCTCGCCCTTTCAGCCGTAGGGCGTTATAAGGTTACAGTCAATCCCACTATTTGTTGGTAAAAGAGTAGCCCAAGAGTTGGCGGTGGGTGGTGATGACTAGCTTCCTTCACTCTAGTTTTACACGGCAAAATTAGGGACGGCTAGCGCAGATAGCCCTCGAGTAACTTTGCGCAAAATTAAAACAAACAAACAAACAATTTCGTAACATTACGTAGGCTTGATGCGTTTCACTTGGTTCTTTCTACAAGCTTCTAAACGTGGTAACTTTTTCCCGGTATTAAAGAGGTGGAGCATTAGTGGTTGTAGTACATATACACCTTTTGTAGCTTAGTCTGTCACAGATGGTCACGGTAGTAACAGAAACGGCAAGCATAATCCAAACAATTTTTCAACTGTTCATAGAAGTGTAAAAGTATACATTGTTTCACGCCGCCACGTGCTACATTCACTTAAAAAAAAAAAACCTCAAAAGGACGCTTATTTATGCGAAACTTCACACCACCGAGTTTATTCTTATCATATGTTTAAAAATACAAATACAACAACGACGAAATTAATAGCTTAATGCTATTCTTTTGTAAAGGGGCAAATCACTGCTGTCACACATTTCCAATATACATGGCTATGTCAAACTTGACCCTTACAAACATTATATCTGGCGAAAACTAATATTTGCCTGATCTCTAAATTATATATAACGATAGAAAAGCGACATCTGGATTGATTAGTCGATGCGCTAGAGTAATAAAATAACAAATAATACATCTGCTAAGCCTTAACAAAATATGCAGATGAAAGGAAAGTTGAATCATTAAAGGCAATATAAACAAATGTTTTAAAACCACATTACCCAAGGGAAAGGGAAAAAAACATAATTTTTTTAGAATATTAGTCCCATCAAATAATTTTCCTGAAAAATAATATCATTAATTTTAGTAATTAGAAAGGTTTGGTTTGTTTTGAATTTCTCTCAAAGCTACATGAGGGCTACCTGCGCTAACCGTCCCTAATTTAGTAGTGTAAGGCTAGAGGGAAGGCAGCTAGCCATCACCACTCACCACCAACTCTCGGGCTACTCTTTTACCAAAGAATAGTAGGATTGACCGTCACATTATAGCGTCCCCCACGGTTGAAATGGCGAGAATGTTTGATGTGAGGAGATTCGAGCCCGCGCACCTCAGAAATTAGAAAGGAGTGCGACTTTGATCCAACTTAACCTGTATGGTCATCTATTTAAATGTTATGTAAGGTTTACCTCTTAACCTTTGTCATTGTGCTTTCTTCCAAGTACTGTAGCGTTAATGTCGTCACTTTTGAACAATTTAATTACATCTCGCAAATGTTATTCACTTGATTATATTTTGATGTATTGTGCCAATTTAGATGAAGGGAACTGTATTAACTCAAGACTCGATACTATGGAAACCAAAGTTAGAATGTTTATCTGTCAATCTCTACTGCTGTTTTTGAAGGTTTGGCAGTATTCAGACCTGTATTAGAGATGTTAGTTCTGTCAGTCTTTCTGAGTAAACAAATACAAAGGAACACCTTTATACCTATATTAATAACTATAATCAAACATCTAAGCACGCCCTCTACATTCCTGCACTCAATTACACAACCCCCTTCAAACATGTGGTCAGCTATCGGTCAGTTACCTCTTTCTTTCTTTGTGAACCTGACGATGACCGAAGAAGGTCGAAACGTTGTTCGCTGCTCTACATAATACATTTTCTCAACCCAAAAACCAGCCATTTTACATACATATTTTTAGTCTTTCTAAACTGTTGTCTTACATCAGTGATAACAGTCTGTGTTATAATCTCATGGTTGTACTTTTTTGTTACATTATCTAGTTTCTGGTGTTGCCACCGCCCTCCAGTATATGAATCCTTATAAACAAGTTCATGTTTCGTGAAACAGTGAATTTCATGAATCTAAATAGAAAACGACTAGCTGTTAAGTAATAACTTATTCTATATTTTATATAGTTAGTTTCATTATATCTTGTGGTTATAATGTTAGATAATTTGTTAAGTGCAATTGTGCATATGAAGATTATTTTGCAAGGTTGAATTAAGGACAAAATCTAAATATCCTAGGCTTGCTGAACATCGATAAATAGTATTGGAATTGTCACAAAATACTGTTTATCATACCAATGATTTCCAGCTGTTGTTTCATTGCGATCTAATCATATTATATTTTAATTTCTCTGTTGTTTTATTATTGGATGTACAACATTCACCAAACTCTATCAAGCCTTCCCGAGAATAACCATCAGGCTTTAATCGAAGAGGTGAAAGTTGGACTTTCCTCAGTTATTTTCAATGTAAGTCAGCCATAGATATTTATATAATCGACTGTCATTCTAATATTTAGTTGTCAGGACACATTAAACCTTTCAGAGAGGCTGCTTTAGAGCACCCATGAGTTTGGTATCCATCTTAGATAAACCCTACTTGTTGAATCTATGGTTAGGAAATTTAGATAATGAATAATTCATTCCAACTAAAGTAAACAAACCAAAAGAGGCAGTTGGCATGTGACCAAAACATGGGTAATTCTTTGCCTAGATTCTATCTATCCCATGTGAATAAACACATTGCTAAATGACAAAAACTGTGCTGAAATTTAAGAACCGATAAGTTAGCCAATAATGCATTTGCTATGATTACATAATGTTCCTTGGAATCTATGTTTGCACCCTGCGTTCAGAATAATGTCAGACTGGTGGATTACAGAAATAAACCGGATCTACAAGTTGGCCAAAACTTGTCAGCTGCCTTTTAATTCATCAGTTATAGTTAGATTGAAATAATGTTCCATGGAATCTCTTTGTGCATGCTATGTTCAGAAGAATGTCAGCAGTGGATTATAGAAATGAGACAAAAATAATCCTTTCAGCAAAGAAGCATATGAACTTATTCTTCTAAATATTTTAGTATAAAATACTTGGTCGCGATTTGATCAGTACAATGTATTTTAATAAATCAGAATAGTCTGCACTTGTCGTTGTCAAATGTCTGAGCAGAAGAGAGACTTTAATCTGATGATGAACTTACATGTTAATTTCATGCACAAGAGAACATAATATAACCTTAACTGAAGGTACCTCAAAGATATTCCCATGTGTAACTGGAGACCGTGTTGACTAGTAGTTTGGGTTCGGTTTTAATATCAGTTACAAAATGATTTATTTAAGTCCAGGTATACAGTAACGAGTGGATCACACAAGCCACCAACCCGAGGAACATTACGGTTAAAGTAAATTATTGACTCAGAAACTGAGATTCAAGACACATGCAATGCTTTATTACAAAAGATTCAAATATCCATGTACTTTCACTTTTGTGTTACCAAACGTATGTTTAAAGACTCTCTCTTAAAGGATCAAATTCCTCGTTCTGAACGACTAACTGTTCATTAATCAAACCTTCAATAAATATGCATTAAATCGCTCACTACAACAAGTAAATTAGTTAAAACATCACTTAAAATACATTTGGACATGAGTTCTCTATAGCATTACACATTTTACATCATTTCCTAATCACGCTATTCGACAAGAGAGACTGGCAAAAATTACTTACACAAAGATTTAGCCTGCAAATTTTCGGTGAACTGAATATCTGCTATTCCACAGTCCCACGGTGTGAGAATGCGGTAAGTCTTAGAATTTACAGCTCTAAAATCATAAATGCGATTCCCGTCGGTTGACCACAGCAGATAGTCCGATGTGGCTTTGCTATAAGAAAACATATACACCATTCAGCCGACTGTCGTGAATTCGAGAACCAAAGAGAACCAGAGAACCGATTTTTGGTCCAGAAACGTAACTTTTTACCCACATTTTCTCGTGTTCTTACGAAGATTCAATTGGCTCTACATGGTTACGTCACAAGTAGATTCTCTGTCTAATTGGTTAATTCCATTATTTTATTAATCCAAGACCAAAACTAATTGTTAATTGGTTATGGACAAGAACTATTAATAAGCAGCTTATTTCTATGTATTTCACTTCCTTTTACTTCCGATCAAAGTTCCGCGAGTTTTAAATAATTCATTTCCTCTAGTTAGCGTCGTTAATATAAACTTTCTATGCTACCCTCACGTCTATTTGTGCTCATTAGACAAACCGCTGGTTTATACTGCAGATTGGAATGCATCACAGTACTTATTTAACATACACGTTTCTTCGTTGCTCAATCCTTTTAATCCTAAAATGGCGGCTCTCATCATGTGGTACTTCTACCCACAATATTCACGCTATTTTCACATTAGACATTCGCTGATGTGCACGTCTTTAATCGCTCGTCGTGTCTGTGTATTATACACGTATATTTATCAAATTATATCTTTAGTCCACCAAAACATCTGCGATTCTCCCAAGAATGTTCTAACGCTTTTTCTTGGTTTTTTTATTATCAAAGTCATATCAAATGAACCCATACAACAAACACACAGTAGATGGTGATATAGTATTATTTAAAGAAGCTATATCAATGACTGTTTGTTTGGTTCAGTTTTTATTTGTGTATAAAACTATACACATTGGCTAATTATTTGTGCATAGTCTCTCCTGATGTTGAACTGGAAATTCAACTAGGAAGTAGACAGATAGTTCTTGATCTACCTTCGTCTGACAAAATGCTGGAATGGATTTATCATCACCCTTACAGCACTGGATGGCATTATTATGTCAAGTTTATTCTTAAACTTTCGTAATGTATGGTGTCTGGGTAACATATAAATTCTAATATATTTATTTTATGTTGCCCATAGCAGAAATTGGTGCACGTAAATAAATAATTATGTCTGGCTACTGCAGTGGCTCTGTGTTTGTTTTGTTTTTGAATTTTGCACAAAGCTACACGTCGCTAATTTAGTAGTGTAAGACTACAGGGAAGGCAGCTAGCTAGTCACTACCATAGTCATTACTTTTATTTTGCTGTCTAGTGTTATTATTTGCCCATTTTAGCCTAATATTTTGAATTATAGTAAATATAATCCAGTGCATGTTATTTATCACAGTCGAAACTGGAAGGAAAATTTAATGGGAATAACCTTCAACAATGTTATTGAGGGAAACGATGTTCTGGTTTTGGTTAACCAGTCTATTAAATCTTCCTAGTGGTGTGTTGATTAATACTAGGAGCAGGGCTAACAACTGGAGTGTGAAAACTCGCATAAATCTTTCATAAAAATAGCATTTTCCAATTGACTAATTAAAGAAAAGTGTTAACAATTAAATTAGGGTATACACTGACGAGAGAGCAGATTTACCATTACCGTTAGGCCCGGCATGGCCAGGAGGTTAAGGCGTGCGACTCGTAATCTGAGGGTCGCGGTTCGCATCCCGGTCGCGCCAAACATGCTCGCCCTTTCAGCCGTGGGGGCGTTATAATGTGGCGGGCAATCCCACTATTCGTTGGTAAAAGAGTAGCCCAAGAGTTGGCGGTGGGTGGTGATGACTAGCTGCCTTCCCTCTAGTCTTACACTGCTAAATTAGGGACGGGTAGCGCAGATAGCCCTCGAGTAGCTTTGTGCGAAATTTCAAAAACAAACAAACCGTTACCGTTTCTTTAAGATAACTAACCATGAGGTACTTTTCAAAATTTTCTTCCAGACTTAATACTGATATTTGTAATATTACTTTCAGTTATAAATCGTTTGATTTTTTAGTTCCCTAATTATGTATTTTTTTCTGCAAATAAGTTATTTAAATCTCTTTATTTTAATCCAAGTTCGTATCAATTTATATTTTTTCGTGTCTGATTCGATCAATATCTAACCTCAGTAGTTTATCCTCTATTCTACACACAGGAATATCACAGTGTTATTAAACAAGGGTGGGTCATCCGAAATTATGTAATGGTAATGCTTATAGGTCTATCTCTATTAATAACGTTGTACTACGGTTTGTTTGTTTTGAATTTCGCGCAAAGCTACACGAGGGCTATCTACGCTAGTCTTCCCTAATTTAGTAGTGTAAGACTAGAGGGAAGGCAGCTAGTCATCACCACCCACCTCTAACTCTTGGGCTACTCTTTTACCAACGAATAGTGGGATTGACCGTCATATTATAACACCCCACAGTTAAAAGGGCGAGCATGTTTGGTATGACGGAGATTCGAACCCACGACCCTCGAATTACGAGTCGAGCGCCTTAATCACCTTCAAAAATGTATATGATATGTGTTCACACATGTATTTTCTAAAAACGTTATGCGACTGTATAATGCCGATATGTGTAATTGGTATGTGGGTGCCATTTGTAATATAGTGTCATATCAGGACATTTTATAACAGTGTATATCTGGAAAACTATATTGTTGATGTGTACCTGTATTATAATTTTATACTAGAGTTGACTAGCTGGCAATTTGTAGTGGAAATGTCCCTACTGGAATGTTATACCAGTGTATATCTCTTTCAAAACGTGCGTCAATGTTGTTTATATGGACGTATGTTTCTACTGAAATGTTATACCAACACATCACCAGAAACAATTTAAAGGTAATAGGAATACGTCTGCTAGTTCCTACAGTGGTATTACATCAGTTTATCCGATGACTTCTGTTAGTGGTGTTTCTCTGTCTTCAATCTAACATTACATCGGAATCGATTGTTTGAAAATCTATGGTCGTTGTATAAATCTATCAATTTACCTATCTTTTCTCTAGAGTTGTTCCAGGTTAGATAGTTCCACGATATATGCCTACCAGATTGTCTCTACCTAGATTTTGCGAGGACAGATTGTCTCAGATTATTTGTTTATGGCGCATTCTCACTTATCCTTCTCTATCATGTGTTGTGTCAGAGTAGGTTGTCGGGACACTCTGTACTGTTGATGCTTGGGTGTTTAATTTTATTTCAACATCGATATGATCAACGTGTTTCTCTCTGTTGTTAATTACTACAATGTTATATTAGTGTTACTTGCTTGGAAACATTATTCTTGGACGAGTGTATTTATGTTTGGGTCTACTCTAATGTTGATCTTTTAAACATCTGTGGGAGTTTAGTGTGTCTCCTTACATGTATGTCTCTTATGTAACATTGTGTCGTTGTCGGCACTTGTAAACCTATGTTAATGGCGTGTTTCAGTCTTCTGTCTCTGGTATAGCATCAAGCCTGAAATCATACCTTGCTAATGTGTATTTCACTGTCTATCTTCTGTCTCTGGTATAGCATCAAGCCTGAAATCATACCTTGCTAATGTGTATTTCACTGTCTATCTTCTGTCTCTGGTATAGCATCAAGCCTGAAATCATACCTTGCTAATGTGTATTTCACTGTCTATCTTCTGTCTCTGGTATAGCATCAAGCCTGAAATCATACCTTGCTAATGTGTATTTCACTGTCTATCTTCTGTCTCTGGTATAGCATCAAGCCTGAAGTCATACCTTGCTAATGTGTATTTCACTGTCTATCTTCTGTCGCCATGTCGGGATTGTCTGTGTGAGAAATTCGTTTTGTTATGTTAATCTGTCTGTTTTACAGTACTTCACCTGGAAAATTACAAGCAGTTAATATACATGTTTGTTTGTTTTTATTCTTATGTTACATCAAGATAAAACATATGGAAACCTATTTATGGAAAAGTGGGGCAATACGATACTCTTCGGTAAAACGGTCACCCCTGTTTATCAGTTATTACATTTTACTATTCCGAGTAAATCATATCCCCGTGCACTGACAGGCGGGAATATGGAGGTTCAAAGAGCGACTTTAGTTTCATGTTGTTTTTTTTAATAATTTTGAGATAAGATAAGGAGTTTTAAATTTTTTATGCTATCAAAGCTGACATTTGAAGAAATTTCACTTTGTTGATTTCAAAGAATGAGAAATTATAGAATATGTCGTAAAAAACAAATTTAACTTCACTAACTATTCACAACTTTCCACTGCTTTATCGTGAGTTTACTTATAATAATAGATACACATAACTGCACAGCCGTTTTATCCTACACGAAGATACATATTTCTGTAGGAGTTTCGGCTGCAATGTACGTCATTACGTCACCTTCTTTTACGTCATTGTCCTAAATATTGTGCAACTGGCGCAAAGAACGCAATCTTGTAGGGCCTTGCTAAGAGCATTTAACGAAATTTGCGATGCGTAGCATTTGCTTTAAACTGCAATTATGAGTTAGAGGGATCCACTTTATCTTGTCTTGTGTTTGCTTGAATGAATTTTAGAGGTAAAACGGCCCCCACCAAATAAGTGCATTTTTTTGTATCTAGAAAGAAAGTTCGTATCTAAACCTGTTTTAACTATGACATTATTCTGTTTTAAACCCTCTACGTCTTCATGATTTTAACCTCAGGTGGTAAAAATTGCATTCAATGTTAACACTTAACACACACTCTGTGTTTGTGTTGTGTTCTACCAGAGTCTTGATGGACCTGTCTGGATGATAATGTCTGTTTCTACTTTAAGTTTATTCTCGTGTCAGTATATAAAATCTTCAGGCCTGGCATGGCCTAGCGCGTTAAGGCGTGTGCTTCGTAATCTGAGGGTCGCGGGTTCGCGCCCGAGTCGCGCCAAACATGCTCGCCCTCCCAGCCGTAGGGGCGTTATAATGTGACGGTCAATCCCACTTTTCGTTGGTAAAAGAGTAGCCCAAGAGTTGGCGGTGGGTGGTGATGACTAGTTGCCTTCCCTCTAGTCTTACACTGCTAAATTAGGGACGGCTAGCACAGATAGCCCTCGAGTAGCTTTGTGCGAAATTCCAAAACAAACAAAATATAAAATCTTCTATCGGTGACATGTATCTCTATGTTTCAACTAATCAACATCGTGGTCGAACTCCTAAAAAGTTGTTTCGTTGGTTGCTACCTATCTCCTTTGTTATAAAGCAATCATAACTTATCAGAAATAGAAAAGGGAAGTTGGTCAGACTTTTGTTTAGATATTTAAGCCAATTTTGAAAAAAAATCTAATGTACAGTTACTACTTGGTGTCCAAGTGTGTTAAATTCGGAGAGTAAAGACAAACAATTGTTGATTTTTATTTTCCGTCTTCTAGACACCTATATCCTTTAACTGTACGTCTAAATCACAGTTGTTACGTCATTTGATAAAAACATTTTAAGCAATATTTTTTTACACAAAATCTATAGAAATAATTCGATGTAGATCGAATTTCAACCTTCAACTTACACAGCAAACCAAGTTTGCTTTCACTGCCAGCTTAACTTTCCTGTCTTAAAAGGAGTGTGTTGTTTTCTTTATAAATACTTCATGGTAAAAATGCCCTGCTTTAAAGTCTTATTTCTCCACTAAAATACCACATGGGGGAAATAAAGTCTTTTGTATTCGCTTTCAGGACATACAAATATACAGTGAATTATTACTTCGTGAGCTTTCAGGACATACAAATATACAGTGAATTATTACTTCGTAAGCTTTCAGGACATACAAATATACAGTGAATTATTACTTCGTGAGCTTTCAGGACATACAAATATACAGTGAATTATTACTCGTAAGCTTTCAGGACATACAAATATACAGTGAATTATTACTCGTGAGCTTTCAGGACATACAAATATACAGTGAATTATTACTCGTAAGCTTTCAGGACATACAAATATACAGTGAATTATTACTCGTGAGCTTTCAGGACATACAAATATACAGTGAATTATTACTCGTAAGCTTTCAGGACATACAAATATACAGTGAATTATTACTCGTGAGCTTTCAGGACATACAAATATACAGTGAATTATTACTCGTAAGCTTTCAGGACATACAAATATACAGTGAATTATTACTCGTGAGCTTTCAAGACATACAAATATACAGTGAATTATTACTCGTGAGCTTTCAGGACATACAAATATACAGTGAATTATTACTCGTAAGCTTTCAGGACATACAAATATACAGTGAATTATTACTCGTAAGCTTTCAGGACATACAAATATACAGTGAATTATTACTCGTAAGCTTTCAGGACATACAAATATACAGTGAATTATTACTCGTGAGCTTTCAGGACATACAAATATACAGTGAATTATTACTCGTAAGCTTTCAGGACATACAAATATACAGTGAATTATTACTCGTGAGCTTTCAAGACATACAAATATACAGTGAATTATTACTCGTAAGCTTTCAGGACATACAAATATACAGTGAATTATTACTCGTAAGCTTTCAGGACATACAAATATACAGTGAATTATTACTCGTGAGCTTTCAGGACATACAAATATACAGTGAATTATTACTCGTGAGCTTTCAGGACATACAAATATACAGTGAATTATTACTCGTAAGCTTTCAGGACATACAAATATACAGTGAATTATTACTCGTAAGCTTTCAGGACATACAAATATACAGTGAATTATTACTCGTGAGCTTTCAGGACATACAAATATACAGTGAATTATTACTCGTGAGCTTTCAGGACATACAAATATACAGTGAATTATTACTCGTGAGCTTTCAAGACATACAAATATACAGTGAATTATTACTCGTAAGCTTTCAGGACATACAAATATACAGTGAATTATTACTCGTAAGCTTTCAGGACATACAAATATACAGTGAATTATTACTCGTGAGCTTTCAGGACATACAAATATACAGTGAATTATTACTTCGTAAGCTTTCAGGACATACAAATATACAGTGAATTATTACTCGTAAGCTTTCAGGACATACAAATATACAGTGAATTATTACTCGTAAGCTTTCAGGACATACAAATATACAGTGAATTATTACTCGTGAGCTTTCAGGACATACAAATATACAGTGAATTATTACTCGTGAGCTTTCAGGACATACAAATATACAGTGAATTATTACTTCGTGAGCTTTCAAGACATACAAATATACAGTGAATTATTACTCGTAAGCTTTCAGGACATACAAATATACAGTGAATTATTACTCGTAAGCTTTCAGGACATACAAATATACAGTGAATTATTACTCGTGAGCTTTCAGGACATACAAATATACAGTGAATTATTACTTCGTAAGCTTTCAGGACATACAAATATACAGTGAATTATTACTCGTGAGCTTTCAGGACATACAAATATACAGTGAATTATTACTCGTAAGCTTTCAGGACATACAAATATACAGTGAATTATTACTCGTGAGCTTTCAAGACATACAAATATACAGTGAATTATTACTCGTGAGCTTTCAGGACATACAAATATACAGTGAATTATTACTCGTAAGCTTTCAGGACATACAAATATACAGTGAATTATTACTCGTAAGCTTTCAGGACATACAAATATACAGTGAATTATTACTTCGTAAGCTTTCAGGACATACAAATATACAGTGAATTATTACTTCGTGAGCTTTCAGGACATACAAATATACAGTGAATTATTACTTCGTAAGCTTTCAGGACATACAAATATACAGTGAATTATTACTTCGTGAGCTTTCAAGACATACAAATATACAGTGAATTATTACTTCGTAAGCTTTCAGGACATACAAATATACAGTGAATTATTACTTCGTAAGCTTTCAGGACATACAAATATACAGTGAATTATTACTTCGTGAGCTTTCAGGACATACAAATATACAGTGAATTATTACTTCGTGAGCTTTCTGGATATACAAATATACAGTGAATTATTACTCGTAAGCTTTCAGGACATACAAATATACAGTGAATTATTACTTCGTAAGCTTTCAGGACATACAAATATACAGTGAATTATTACTTCGTGAGCTTTCAGGACATACAAATATACAGTGAATTATTACTTCGTGAGCTTTCAGGACATACAAATATACAGTGAATTATTACTTCGTAAGCTTTCAGGACATACAAATATACAGTGAATTATTACTTCGTAAGCTTTCAGGACATACAAATATACAGTGAATTATTACTTCGTGAGCTTTCAGGACATACAAATATACAGTGAATTATTACTTCGTAAGCTTTCAGGACATACAAATATACAGTGAATTATTACTTCGTAAGCTTTCAGGACATACAAATATACATTGAATTATTACTTCGTAAGCTTTCAGGACATACAAATATACAGTGAATTATTACTACGTGAGCTTTCAGGACATACAAATATACAATGAATTATTACTTCGTGAGCTTTCAGGACACACAAATATACAGTGAATTATTACTTCGTGAGCTTTCAGGACATACAAATATACAGTGAATTATTACTTCGTGAGCTTTCAGGACATACAAATATACAGTGAATTATTACTTTGTGAGCTTTCAGGTGTGACAGTAACTCGTTACTTTGATTTAAAAAGTATTGGTTTCATTTAAGTTGTTATTGTAATGGTGAAACTTTGGTTCGGCTGTTGTTGAGCTCAAAGCTACACGATGCCAACTACGAATATCGAAACCCAAATATTTTTCTCGTAAGCCTTCAGACTTTCCGCTAAGAGGCATGTTGGGAAGACTGAATACGTTTTAGGTGTTTTTCTTTAGGTTTCAGACGAAAGCCATATTTGGATACTTGCAGGAAATAGAGACCCGATTTTTAACGTTGTAAATTCGCAAACTTAACGCTGTTTCGCCAGAGGAAGTCAATAATTTTCAATAACAGCAAAATGTTTGATTCATTCTGTTAACGTGAGTTATTTTACACTAAATAAAAATAAATAGTTGAAGAATCAGATACGTTTGTTTGTTTTGAATTTCGCACAAAGCCACTCGAGGGCTATCTGCGCTAGCCGTCCCTAATTTAGCAGTATAAGACTAGAGAAAAGGCAGCTAGTCATCACCACCCACCGCCAACTCTTGGGCTACTCTTTTACCAACGAATAGTGGGATTGACCGTCACATTATAACGCCTCCACGGCTGAAAGGGCGAGCATGTTTGGTGCGACGGGGATGCAAACCCGCGACCCTCAGATTACGAGTCGCACGCCTTAACAAGCTTGGCCATGCCGGGCCAACACACGAAGTACATAAAACCGCCCACAATCATGATTACTTGGGCAAATATAGGCGTATAAACTATCAGAAAAACTGCAATAATTAGTGAGCCCTAATATTGTACCGCTAACAAAATCAGTATATTGTGATGGGTAAAAAAAAATCAGATTCAAGAAGTTTAATCGAAGCGGCAGATAAATTATTTACTTCATGAACTCTTTTAAATGTGTAAGATCATATGAATATTTAGAACGACTGTCCTCGAAAAGAAAGAAAACCATGTTAGTAACCCCCGTATAGCCTTAGTTTTCAATTCGATTTTATGGTTTTTCCCCGCCATATGAATGGCTGGACGTTAAAATGAAAAGGGAGAGCCTTATCATCTCGCAAACTACGAAATATATGTCTTGTCATAACAAACTCTCCAGCTAGGAAATATGATAGGAGCAAACCTACATTTTATCGCTATATACTGCCACGCAAGCCCATATGGATGGCAAGTTGTCTTCTAGTAGCACTGTTACCGTTATTCTGTTCTTTATCTATAGGAAATAGATGTAATATATCAAAGATTGAGCCAGAATTGCAAGATATCAATTCTTAGTAAGAATACCTACATTGAACTATAGGAAATTGACCTGCATTTCAAGACATATTAGCGTTTTTAACTATATAATAATATAAATGTACAATATATGTCAGTAAATATAAATGTGTAATATGTGTGTGTCAGTAAATTGTGTGTATGTTTTAGTCAATATAAATGTGAAGTATCTGTGTATTATACAATAAAACTAATATGTAATGTGTGTGGTAATTAATTATAAAGGTGTATATTGTGTTAATATAAAGGTGTATTGCGTGTAACATGTGTGCGTGTGTGTTAACAAAGATACATTTGCAACGTGTGTGTTTGACAGTAACTATAAATATAAATGTGTAACTTGTGTGTCAGTAAATGTAAGTATGTAATGTGTGTTGAATGTGTAACCCAGGCTTGTGTTTCAGTAAATGTAAATATGTAATGTGTGTTGAATGTGTAACTTGTGTTTCAGTAAATATAAATATGTAATGTGTGTTGAATGTGTAACTTGTGTTTCAGTAAATATAAATATGTAATGTGTGTTGAATGTGTAACTTGTGTTTCAGTAAATGTAAATATGTAATGTGTGTTGAATGTGTAACTTGTGTATTAGTAAATGTAAATATGTGATGTGTGTTGAATGTGTAACTCGTGTGTCAGTAAATATAAATATGTAATGTGTATTGAATGTGTAACTTGTGTTTCAGTAAATGTAAATATGTAATGTGTTGAATGTGTAACTTGTGTTTCAGTAAATGTAAATATGTAATGTGTTGAATGTGTAACTTGTGTTTCAGTAAATGTAAATATGTAATGCGTGTTGAATGTGTAACTTGTGTTTCAGTAAATGTAAATATGTAATGCGTGTTGAATGTGTAACTTGTGTTTCAGTAAATGCAAGTATATAATATGTATTTTAGTAAATAAGTTACACCAAGGCTGCCAAATGAACGTAAAATCTCGTAACAAAATAAGTTATCTTCCGAATCGTCTTCATGGAGTCGACCTATGAGAAACATACATCTGAAATGTCCAGGCTAGAAAGGTGTATCATTAAAACGGTAACAACAAACACAATTGACACGTAATTAAAGTAACAATGTGTAATACATCGCCAACACGCATGCACCAGTAAGGATTACGTCAATAAAATCGTATAAGTGTGCACGATACACCACTCTCAAAGTATATACGACAAAACATAAATATTCCGTCTTCATTCGATTTCCACTCTTCCTACAATGGCAGGAAATGCCCTCCGGTATCATTCTCATGAAGGAGAAGTTAAATGAATATTTTTGTCGAACATGTAATTTTAAAGTATAGATAAGTTAGTTTTTTTATTATATCAATTTTAGAAAAGAAATGGTGATTCTATTTAACTAAAAACGACATGACTGTATGAGAGAGGCAGTGCATAATTTAGAACATCACTCAGAACACACAAGAGGATATAATTCTATAAATCTTGTCAAGAGCCACTATCTTGGCAAGAAATTTGGTATTTAAGTCTACTAGAAATTTCTTTCAAGAAATTATTTAACTTTTTAAGGCATTACACTTATTGTCTGTTGTTGTTTTTTCGTTCATGATTGTTACTTTCAAAAGCAGCAGATTAGGCAATATTTATTGACGTACACGGAACTCTTCTATGGACACGTGTTCTCAGTACGGAAACTTTAGTAAATTACCAAGTACAGTTAAGATCTCCCATAAGACTCAACTAAGTGAAAGCAAATACTTTTTTTTTTTTCTGTCATGGTTCATGTTGCCAGGAAACTGTTTACTAAAATCACGTACAACATAGTTAGAGAAGGAAAAACATACAAAAATTTAGTCGATTTACATTTTCTGAAGCGACTCGTTAACCCAGATAATCCAGTCGCTCTGAGTAATTGGTAATTGGTCTACAACTCACGCTGTTTGTTTGTTTTCTGAATTTCGCACAAAGGTACTCGAGGGCTATCTGCGCTAGCCCTCCATAATTTAGCAGTATAAGACTAGAGAGAAGGCAGCTAGTCATCACCACCCACCGCCAACTCTTGGGCTACTCTTTTACCAACGAATAGTGGGATTGACCGTCACATTTTAACGCCCCCACGACTGAAAGGGGGAGCATGTTTGGCGCGACGGGGATGCGAACCCGCGACCCTCAGATTACGAGTCGCACGCCTTAACACGCTTGGCCATGCCGGGCCAGGGCTGTTTGTTTTACTTTATTTTAACTTTGATATTAACCCTTTGCCAGTTGGCATTAAGGCGTGTTAAGGCGTTCGACTCGTAATCCGAGGGTCACGGTTTCGACCCATGCTTGCCCTTTCAGTCGTGAGGGAGTTATAAAGTTACGGTCAATCCCACTATTTGTTGGTAAAAGAGTAGCCCAAGAGTTGGCGGAAGGTGGTGATGACTAGCTGCCTTCCCTCTAGTCTTACGCTTCTAAATTAGGGATGACTAGCGCAGATAGCTCTCGTGTAGCTTTGCAAGAAATTCAAGCAAAATTTTTTTTTTGCTCGTTAAAGCTTTATTCTATAATCTACGCTGTTTGTTAAATCTTTACTTTACTGTGATGACCCCTATTTTTGTTTGTTAAAGCTTTATTCTATTGTAATATTCCCTTTTTGGTAATTGTTCTATAATCTACACTGTTTGTTAAATCTTTGCTGTGATGCCACCTATTTTTGTTTGTTAAAGCTCTATTCTATCGTAATATTCCCTTTTTGGTCATTGTTCTTGTTTGTTTGTTTGTTTTTTGAATTTCGCACAAAGCTACTCGAGGGCTATCTGCGCTAGCCCTCCATAATTTAGCAGTGTAAGACTAGAGAGAAGGCAGCTAGTCATCACCACCCACTGCCAACTCTTGGGCTACTCTTGTACCAACGAATAATGGGATTGATCGTCACATTTTAACGCCCCCACGGCTGAAAGGGGGAGCATGTTTGGCGCGACGGGGATGCGAACCCGCGACCCTCAGATTACGAGTCGCACCGTCACATTATACACCCCCACGGCTGGGAAGGCGAGCATGTTTAGCGCGACGCGGGCGCGAACCCGCGACCCTCAGATTACGAGTAGCCCTCGTTTTACCATGCCAGGCCAGGTCATTGTTCTATAATCTACGCTGTTTGTTAAATCTTTACTGTGATGCCACCTATTTTTTGTTTGTTAAAGCTTTATTTTACTGTAATATTCCTCATTTCTGTTTGTTAAAACGTTATTTTACTATAATATTCCCCTTTAAAAGTTTGTCAAAACTTTAATTTACTGTGATATTTCTCAGTTTTTCGTTTTGTTTGTTTATAGTGTTTGTCTTTAACTACCTGTTCTCTGCCCACCACGGGTAACGAAACCCAGTTTCTTGCGGTGTAAGTCTTCAGATGTACCACTGTGGTGCCTATTATTTTACTATCCTATATACCTTTTAACTTCCATACATTTTGTTTCTTTCTAATGAAGCGTAATAAAAGTAAAGCCTGAAAAAGAAATGAAAAACGATTTTCTAAACAATCCACAAACAAATATAGAGAGAATTGATTTACAGTGATTTATAAAAGTATTCATCCCACAGCTGCAAAGTTTCCGCAGTTTCTTGCCTTCTGATATTGAAAACATGAAACTCTAAGATGGGACTGTATATTTAGAATCTACAAATCTACTCCAAATGAATTATGACAACCATAATCAGTTCAAATGCAAGAACTGAGTTTGAAAGGTAACAAAGTTAGTCTATTGATCTCTGTCAGTGTGTAATCAAAGTAACTTAACTTGGGTTCAGAGAAAATGCATCTATTCAAGTCACAACTCATGCAGTGATATGACAAACCAACCATGAAGACCAAGGATCGTTCCAAACAAGCTAGGGATAAAGTGGCAGAGAAGCACAGATCAGAAAGTTTCAAGAAAATTTCAAAGTTACTGATTGTTCCTTTTAATACGGTGAAGTACGCCATTAAGAAGTAGAGTACACTTAGTACCACCTACTCTTACCAAGATCAGGCCATCCTTTAAACTAAGTAACCAAGCAAACAGAAAACTGGGTAGGAATGCTACTGTGAAGCCAACAGCTACTTTAAAAGATTTTAAAAGTTAATGTTCATACATTCACAATATTCTGGTCCTCACACAAAGCTGGTCTGTAGGGGTGAGTGGCAAGAAAATAGCTATTACTGAAAAGGATTCATTCATCTTTAATCTTGTATGGAATTTGCTCTTAAGTATGTAATGATGCTGCAAAGATGTAGAAGAATATTTTGTGGTCAAAAGAGACAAAACTGAGCTTTCTGGACTAAATCCAAAGCGTTAAGTTTGAGGACAAGCCTAATATCATCCCAATGGTCAAGCATGGTGGTACCAGCTTCAAATTATGAAGATGGTTCTCATCATCCTGGACTGGGAAACTTGCCAAGATTGAGAGGAAGTTGGATATAATAAAGTACAGCCGAATCATAGAGGTCAACCTGTTTGAGTTGACCAAAAATTTAAAACTGAGTCGAAACTTCACATTTCAGCAGGACAGTGACCTCAAACACAAGACCAAAGTCATACTGGAGTGGTCTCAAAAGAAGAAAGTGGATGTGCTGAAGTGGCCCAGTCAAAATGGTGGCTTTAATCCAATAGAAAATTTATGGTAAGACTTGAAGATTGCAGTCCACCATTTATCCTCAATAAGTTCATCTGGCCTAACTAATGTCACAATATCTTCTCGGTAACTTGAACTCACATTTGCTTAACTGTGTACATTGTAAAATTAATGTTCTCAAAAGAAGAAAACATGGGGCAGGGACCACAAGCCCATAAAAAACTATTTTTTGACCTACCGTAACGTATATTTATTAATACAATACCTGCTTGATGCAGAGAAGCCCACTTGAAACAAAAATGTATCTCAGAATGGCTGGTATAGGTATTAAGACTTCATTAATAAAGCAGAGAACAACGTTTCTACCTTCAGCTTAACAAAGAGAGAGTTTGCAGCTGACTGTTGCCGACCACATGCTTAGGGACGAGAGTATAACGGGTACGGCATTGTAGGGGGCGTTGCAGTTATATGTTAGGTTATTAATTAGTATAGGTATAAAGGTGTTCCTTTCTTAGTTTATTTTTGGTTTTAGTTGTTGTATAAGTAGGGCTTCTTTGATTTTGCATTTGTTTATATTTGTTTCTTTATTTAGTATCTGAGTGTTTTCTATGGTTATGTTGTGTTTATTTGATTTCTAGTGTTCAAAAACGTGTGAAGGTGTTGTTTTTTTGTTGTTGTTTTTTGAATCTAGTTTCCATTTTTCTTATTGTTTCTCCAGTAGAAGTCGTGGCAATTGTTGCATTGTTTTTGATAAATAATGTTGGTGTTGTGTTTGTCAGTATATTTTTTACATAGTATGAACTTTAGTTTTGTACTTGGTTTTTGAATATATCTGGTGTTTACGGAATGTTGTATTTTGTTATAAGTATTTTACAAATGTTGGTTATATTTTCGCTGATGTCGGAAACACATGGTATGCAGCAATATAAAGTTTTGTTGTTTCTTGTATTTTGGTATTTATTGTTGTTTGTTTGTTGTTGGTCTAGATGTGTGCATATAATTTCCACGGTTTTTTGATAAAATTTGTTGATGTTGATGAAGTGTTGTTTTATTTTGTTGACTTTATCATTAATTTTACCGGGTGAACATAGTTTTGTGGCTGTGTTTATTTGGTTTTGATATGTTGAGTTTTTGTTTTGTTTCATGTGCTGAGCCCCAGGGAATGTATCCTCCAGTATGGGTGATTTTTCTGTGGATGTTTGTTTTGAATTGTGATCTTGAGGTTTAGAAATGTTAGATCAACAACAAACAAACAACAATAAATCCCAAGATACAACAAACTACAAAACCTTATACTGCTGCATACCATATGTTCCAGTTGTCAGCGAAAAACTATCCAACATATGGAAAAAAACTTATAACAAAACACAACATTCCAGTAAACACCAAATTTATTCAAAAACCAGGTACAAGACTAAAGTAAAAAAACTATGTAAAAAATATACTGACAAACACAATACCAACATAATTTATCAAAAACAGTGCAACAACTGCCACGACTTCTATATTGGAGAAACAAGCAGAAAAATGGAAACTAGATTAAAAGAAAACAAAAAAACAATTTCACACGTTTTTCAACACTATAAATCAAATAAACACAACAAAACCATAGAAAAAATCCAGATAATAAGTAGGAAACAAATATAAACAAAAGCAAAATCAAAGAAGCCTACATATACAACAACTGAAATCAAAATTAAACCTATACTAAGTAATAACCTAACACCTAACCGCAACGCCCCCTACAATCCTGTACCCGTTATACTCTTGTCCCTAAAACATGTAACCGGCAAGAGTCAGTTGCAACCTCTCTTTGTTGACCTGAAGATGACCTAGGAAGGTCGAAACGTTGTTCTCTACTTAATAAACAAAAGTGTTAACATCCATACGAGCCATTGTGAGATACACTTTTAATACAATACTTTGTTCATAGAATAGCTCACTTACTGGAAAAACGTAATATTACTACAAAGGAAATTAGAATATAAGGGCAGGAAATATGTTTATTAAATGTTTATAATGTTTTTAATGTTTATCAATAACATACAGAAACGATAGCGTATATACAAGGAGAGGCAAGTTATAACAATTATATGAATATTGAATTTGAAACGTCCATTACTGCTCAAGATATATAATTTTAGAGAAACTCCAGAGCTAATCGGCATCAAAGAGAAGCTCTAACGTGTGGTTTTAACTACTTTTGTTTCTCTATTTCGTGTGTCAAAGCTTTCACTTTCCCTATTTTTCTCTTTGTTGAAAAATTCATAAGAATCCATGGTGGTCGATTCCTGTCATAATGTCAGAAATGGATGATGGAGACGAAGGATTTGCTCTTCCATAACACACTGAATCTTTTCCATTTTTATACGACAGGATGTCGACCGAAAGTCTATTGCAACTTTCGTTCTTCCAGCTAATGTCACCTAGGCGACAAAAATAACGTGAGTCTCAATCTTTTGTTACTTTTAAGGAGTGGCACCATTAAAGGAGAGAATGCTTTTAAAGCTCTGGAGGAAACGCCTGAGGCCCATTAGAAGTGCTGAGATAGGAAATATTAATGTTATTATACATCTTCCTTCTCTCGTGACCTTCTTTCGGACCTGGTCTCGGTCAATCTGGTGTTATTTAAACAACAATAAATAGACGGTGCAGAGAAAGATGGAAAGGATGTTTGTTTGTTTTGAATTTCGCGCAAAGCTACTCGAGGGTTATCTGCGCTAGCTGTCCCTAATTTAGCAGTGTAAGATAAGAGGGAAGGCAGCTAGTCATCACCACCCTCCGCCAACTCTTGGGCTACTTTTTTTATTAAGGAATAGTGGGATTGACCGTCACAGTATAAAGCTCCCACGGCTGAAAAGGTGATCATGTTTGGTATAACGGGGATTTGAACCTGCGACCCTTGAAGCCACTTACAACGAATTAATTAAGTTGGAGAATTGGTCAATGGTCCTGGAATACATACGGGAAGAAAGACATTCGTTGTTCAGATGGCAACTGATTCAATGTATCAACTCATGGATGTTCGAAAATATATTTAACTGTAATGTATCATTTTCTCATCATCCTAGATACGATAAACAAGAGAGAATCCTCAATAGCTGTGGCACTTGAAATTCCTTTAAGCAGGATTAGGGTAAACTAATCATTGAGGCTAATTTTTACCCCTTTTTATTAGCTGTATTTTTGTGTGTCAGTAGTACCTGGCGTGGGTCGAGGGTATATCACGAGGATCTCGTTCAAGCTCCCCTAAAACTGAAATTCTTTAGGAGAGATCAATATAAAGTAACCTATGAGTCTTTGGGCGTGGTCAAAATGGTTTGACCTTCTGAGTCCAAAACTGAAATGAAATATCAAATCGGTCAAGAAATAACGGAGCTATAAGCGGCCCGGCATGGCCAAGCGTGTTAAGGTGTTACACTTGTAATCTGAGGGTCGCGGGTTCGAATCTCGGTCGCGTCAAACATACTTGCCCTTTCACCCCTGAGGACGTTATAAACTATCGGTCAATCCTACTATTCGTTGGTAAAAGAGTAGCCCAAGATTTGGCGGTGGGTGGTGATGACTAGCTTCCTTCCCTCTAGTTTTACGCTTCTAAATTAGGGATGGCTAACGCAGATAGCCCTCGAGTAGCTTTGCGCGAGATTCAAAACAAATAAACAAGCTACATGAGCTAAAGGTTTGTACTTTAAAAACATAAAAGTCATTCTATAAACTTCTATGCGGCGGCTACAAATTTCTGGAGCACATTGTGACTTAGATTAGTATTGAAAGATAAAATAACAATTTATTGATGTCCTGCAATATGCAGAAAAGACTTACGAAAATCGATTTTTCGATATATGGAATACTCTGATATGAATCTCAATATTGAACTTCCAATGTAAAGAGGTTTTAAAGACTATTCTGAAAATAACTGTACTAAAATAAATGTGAATAGTGTATTGGGTAGAAAACCGTATAGCTGGAAAAGCTGTAATGCTCAAGTGGTTAAGACGCTCCACTTGCAATCTGAGGGTTGTGAGTTCGAAACCCCCTCGCACTAAACATGCTTTTAGCTCTAGGGGCGTTAAAATGTGACGGTCAATCCCACTATTCGTTGGTGAAAGAGTAGCCCAAGAGTTAGCGGTGGATAATGATGACTAGTTACCTTCCCTCTAGTCTTACACTGCTAAATTAGAGATGGCTAGAACAGATAGTCCTCGTGTAGCTTTGTGCAAAATTTAAAAAACAAACAAACTGGATAAGCTACTGCTTGGAGATATAATGACGTAGTTTTGTAACCAGAGGGATCTTTTGTGGATATATGTGGGCTAAAATTTGTCCTGATTTGTAGTTACATCTGGACTGTAAGGATCAGTCTCAAAGAGTAAACCTCAGGAGTCATAAGCGACAAATTTTGAATTAAGTACCTGACGTTACACTTAATGAGACGTATAACGGAATTTCATCACAACATCAGCTGATTAACATCAGAATAACTGTAATAACTGAGCTCATACGTATTCTAAAAATCCACTTTTGTCATATGAGGCTTTTTCAAACGAGTTAACTTAGACAAGTTGTAACTTTATCCACAGGTGGGAATACATTGTTAGTGAAGTTCAGTAATTATTTGTATCCATTGAAGAAATAGTAATCCTAAAACCTATCTTCCTGCCTCTTTAGTTCACTTGGTTAAATAACATATTAATAAAATCATGATTCTTCCTTTATTTTTTGCACCAAACATGCTCGTCGTATCGGCGTTATAATGTGACGGTCAATCCCACTAGTAATTGGTAAAAGATTAGCTCAAGAGTTGGCGGTGAGCGGTGATGACTAGCTGCCTTCTCTCTAGTTTTACACTGCAAAATTAAGGACGACTGGGGCAGATAGCCCTCTTTTAGCTTTGCGCAAAATTCAAAAACAAACAAAAAACTTGCTTTATTTTTTTGTCCACTGTTGTGCTACCCCCTTGTGGTCTAAATATCTAATAAAACTAATATTGATGCTAATAAAACACATTTAATAAATTGATAATTTTTGCTAAGTTTATAACAAAGGAAATCTTCTAAATGCCACATCAAGCACCAAGTTCGATCTTTAATACTGAGGTAAATGTTTGTTTCATTGGACATTTATGTGTTTGGAATGAAAGCTCAAAACTTATTCAATCGAGAATTTTAAATTAATTGAAATGGAATTAACTTAATAACTGTTAAAAAAAGTAAATATTTGGATCATTCAAATAAGGTTTTAACATTTTGGTGATTATCACCTTATTCTAAACTCTTAAGTAGCTTATCGTATTTAATTCGAAGATATATACCCCAGTGGCTCAGCGGTATGTCTGCGGACTTTCAACGCTAAAAACCGGGTTTTGATACACAGAGCACAGATAGCCCATTGTGTAGCTTTGTGCTTACTTCAAGTTAATGTACGTGCAACATCACTTTAACTGTTAGTTAGAAATTGCTGCTTGCACAAACAGCAATGAAATCGAATATTCTCCAGAACAATACTTTTATTTGTGTAAATGAGCAAAGCAGAAAACGATAGAATTTATGACCATTTCTCAGTTCCACTGGTCCGTTTATTGAACTGACGAAACATTGTTTTGGTGAGTACGGGAATAACATTAATAAATCTAAAATAATTGTTCCTTTTCTCTTTGACTGCAGGCCTGCAATGGTCAGGTGGTTAGGGCGCTTGTCTCTTAATCTGAGGCTCCTATCCTTGTCACACCAAACATGCTCGCCCTTTCAGCCGTGATGGTGTTATAATGTCACGGTCAATCCCACCATTTGTTGGAAAACGTGTAGCCCAAGAGTTGGCGGTGGGTGCTGATGACTAACTGCCTTCCCTCTAGAATTGCACTGAAAAATTAGGGGCGGCTAGTACAGATAGCCCTCGTATAGCTTTGCGCGAAATTCAAAACAAACCAAACCAATCTTAGAACTGAACATTATCGTGCCGCGTGCTAATAATAAAGTCCGAGGTTCTAGTCAGCCTGTGAACATGCTTCACGATTTCAACTATAAAAGTAAAATAAATGTGACAGTCTATCTCATAGAGGGTGGGTAGAGCTAACGGTTGTCTTCCCTCTGGTCAGCAGCTATAAATTTATGAATGGCCACTTCTGAATCTTGAAGGTCTCTGACCTGGCCATTCAACCTATGCTTTGGATACATCATTTCGGTAGGAAAAACCAAATAGAATTATTCTCAACACACGTAAGAAACGAAATCCCATTTTACAAATCTTTAGGACCCGGCATGGCCAGGTGGTTAAGGCACTCGACTCGTAATCCGAGGGTCTCGTATTCAAATCTCTGTCACACCAAACATGCTTGCCCTTTCAGCCGTGTGGGCGTTATAATGTAACGGTCAATCCCACTATTTGTCGGTAAAAGAGTAGCCCAAGAATTGGCGGTAGGTGGTGATGACTCGCTACCTTCCCTCTAGTATTACACTGCTAAATTAGGGACGATTAGCGCATATAGCCTTCGTGACATTATAACGCCCCCATGGCTGAAATGGCGAGCATGTTTGGTGCGATAGGGATTTGAACCCGCGACCCTCACATTACGAGTCGAAAGCCTTAACCCACCTGGCCATGCCGGACATCTTGCAAGTGATATGACGTTAAGTATCCTGATTGGATCACATTTAATGTAATATTGTTCTGAATCAGTAAGGGTAGCTTAAATATGATTCTTATCTACGTAATAAGCATTCGACTTTCGCTGCCTTCCAAGCTTTAAATAACAGAATAATTTTCAAGCCTACTATAAAATCTGAAAGTTGTTTAGTTATTACCGTGTTGATTTTAAGTTATAATATAACAATATGCTATTTATTTTTTGTTTTTCACTTTACATTATCAGTGGATTATGGAATACAGTAATTTTTGTTTATTTGTTTATAATAACATGTCATTGAGAAAATATTTTCCAGCAATAAGTTGACGGTTTTAAGACGTTAGGTTAAGTTTTATTTAACCAAGACTGGAATATGATATTTCGTTAAGTATCATCATTAATTCAGGTTGTCCAAACTGTGCTTCAATAGGATGGGATGATTTGCTGAATGAACGTTTGAAGCAACGTCATGATTGTCTGTTTTACAGACAAAGTGTGAAATCGGCAGTTACCAAAACACGTTTATTTCGATGACGTCCGAAACCGATTTTGTGACAAATAAAACCAAACGTTCGTCACTAGAGGACGTCAGAGGCGACTTAAAAAAAAAAAAAAAGACGGTTGTATGTACGGTATTTCATTTAAATAAACATGTTTACTTCATTGATGTTTATCCAAGTAGTCGATAGGTTGATAGCGATAGCACTTAGATGATACCAAGCAGTGGCGTCAATAAGGCTTCAGCACAACCTAACTTTAATGGTCTTGACGCTTGTTCCTGACCAAAATGCTGTACTGAACACTTCGTACACAACACTGATAACAACTTTAGTGTGTTTTATTGCACATTAAAACGCTGGTGGAATCCTTTACTCAAACATTAGTTGATAAGTCCAGCCTAACTATGCTGAGCGGTGATCGGAAGACAGTCCAATAAACGAGCTTTATCAATGTCACCAGTAATCATAATATGTTAACTACAACGAATGACTGAGTGAGAAAGGAGCCAGCGTTTAGGGAATTAGTCATTTTGAGTCGATAAACTGAAAAGTTTACTCGTGGCATAATTTACTAGATTTTGTTTTTGAACAAAATCGTTTCAGATACAACAGGATAATATTTGAGGATATAGAATAAAATTATGTAAAGTAGATCTAAATGCAATGGATTATTGTCTGGCACTGACACTAAACTATTCTTACCTACAAAGGTATACTGTGTAGAACATAACGTATATTTCTTAATATAGAATCTGCGATTGCTATTAGGCCTAACTACTAACTAGCTTATAGTGTTTTGGTGTATTTGTCTTACTAAACGTTCTTGTTTTCTTTAAGGCTCTTGTTTTATCTTTCTTTCGATTTGCGTCCTAATGACATGGTGGTGCGTCTGATAGCGTGTAACATTAAGAATGGGTTTCGATGCCTGCGAAGAACAGAACGCGTCTGAAACAATATGTAACTTTGTGCTTAACGGCAAATTTTTTCTTGACGTCTTATAGAAACAATAAGCAAAACTTTGTGTGTTTTTTTCTTTCTTATAGCAAAGCCACATCGCGCTATCTGCTGAGCCCACCAAGGGGAATCGAACCCCTGATTTTAGCGTTGTAAATCCGTAAACTTACCGCTGTGCTAGCGGGGGGCAGGAATATTGTGGTTATGTTTATAAACACAGAAGTCTGGTGAGAGTGAAATGTGTACATTGAAAATATCGTTTTACTGCGATTCCAATAACAATAAATTCGAAAGTCCTGTGTAGCACGAGTCATGAATAATTAATTTGTCTGTGTTTCGACATATTGTTATCAATCTAGTTTGTATTAAATAATTTTTTCAACGTATCATCTACGCCTAGAGATGATAACGCCTTTGTTAAACCTAGTAAAGCGAACATCTTCACTCATTAAGGGTTCAACTGAGTTTCTTTTACAACATCAACTACTGACATCAAGCTAGTCAGAATAATCTATAAACAAACGTGTACACAGTGCTGAAAAATAAACTTCAGAATGTTTAATCATTATTACCGAATGACGTAATCGTTATTATAGGAATGACGTATCAATCTCAAATAATGTTACATAAGCCAATAGTAGTAGAATGTTTTATCATTATTACCGAATGACGTATCAATCTCAAACAATGTTACATAAGCCAATAGTAGTAGAATGTTTTATCATTATTACCGAATGACGTATCAATCTCAAACAATGTTACATAAGCCAATGGTAGTAGAATGTTTTATCATTATTACCGAATGACGTATCAATCTCAAACAATGTTACATAAGCCAATAGTAGTAGAATGTTTTATCATTATTACCGAATGACGTATCAATCTCAAACAATGTTACATAAGCCAATGATAGTAGAATGTTTTATCATTATTACCGAATGACGTATCAATCTCAAACAATGTTACATAAGCCAATAGTAGTAGAATGTTTTATCATTATTACCGAATGGCGTATCAATCTCAAACAATGTTACATAAGCCAATGGTAGTAGAATGTTTTATCATTATTACCGAATGACGTATCAATCTCAAACAATGTTACATAAGCCAATAGTAGTAGAATGTTTTATCATTATTACCGAATGACGTATCAATCTCAAACAATGTTACATAAGCCAATGGTAGTAGAATGTTTTATCATTATTACCGAATGACGTATCAATCTCAAACAATGTTACATAAGCCAATAGTAGCAGAATGTTTTATCATTATTACCGAATGACGTATCAATCTCAAACAATGTTACATAAGCCAATGGTAGTAGAATGTTTTATCATTATTACCGAATGACGTATCAATCTCAAACAATGTTACATAAGCCAATAGTAGTAGAATGTTTTATCATTATTACCGAATGACGTATCAATCTCAAACAATGTTACATAAGCCAATGATAGTAGAATGTTTTATCATTATTACCGAATGACGTATCAATCTCAAACAATGTTACATAAGCCAATAGTAGTAGAATGTTTTATCATTATTACCGAATGGCGTATCAATCTCAAACAATGTTACATAAGCCAATGGTAGTAGAATGTTTTATCATTATTACCGAATGACGTATCAATCTCAAACAATGTTACATAAGCCAATAGTAGTAGAATGTTTTATCATTATTACCGAATGACGTATCAATCTCAAACAATGTTACATAAGCCAATAGTAGTAGAATGTTTTATCATTATTACCGAATGACGTATCAATCTCAAACAATGTTACATAAGCCAATGGTAGCAGAATGTTTTATCATTATACCGAATGACGTATCAATCTCAAACAATGTTACATAAGCCAATAGTAGTAGAATGTTTTTCATTATTACCGAATGACGTATCAATCTCAAACAATGTTACGTAAGCCAATGGTAGTTCACTAAGATGTGTGCCTTCTGCGGTAAGTCTATGGATTTGCAACGCTAAAATCAGGGGTTTGATTACCCTCGATGGACTCAAGTAGATAGTCCGATGTGACTACGCTATAAGAAAAACACACACACACTTGTGCCATCTGTGAAAAAAAAAAACAGAACTAGAAGGATAGCCAAGGGTTTCAGGACCTAACTGTTTATTAACTATACCAGCAGTAGTGTTTTTAGTGTAACATAGTCTCATTATCTAACATAATAGTAATTAATAGTGCTCTTAAATTAGTATACAAAATATATTCACTTGGTTATACAGTGGTACTCTCAATACAAGATACAAATTAACTCATTTCATTATGAAGAATAGAGGCAGTTGTGTCTTTAATAGAATATACAGTTTTGTTTTAATTCGCCTTTAGGCTTTTTTGTTTGTTTGTTTTGAATTTCGCGCAAAGCTACACGAGGGCTATCTGCGCTAGCCCTCCCTAATTTAGCAGTGTAAGACTAGAGTCATCACCATTCACCGCCAACTCTTGGGCTACTCTTGTACCAACGAATAGTGGGATTGATTGTCACATTATATCTCCCCACGGCTGAAAGGGCGAGCATGTTTGGCGCGAAGGGGGATGCGAACCCACAACCCTCAGACTACGAGTCGCACGCCTTAACACGCTTGGCCATGCCGGGCCGTCTTTAGGCTAACGTTAAACCTGTCCTCATAACGTCCTCCACGGCAAATTCGTAATTAATATTCACCTAAACAGCTAAAGTTGTTACACGCAAGACGTTAAGATCTGTAAGTATTATTTTTATTTTATCACTCTCTTTACGAACTTCTTTTGGACCACGACTTGTCACTTTAGCAAATGTTTTATAGCAAATTAATTTTGGAAAATTAAAAGAAAAATGATTAAAGCTCAGGAAATTTGAAAGGGAAAACACACAACTCATACACTGTGTCAACGTCACGGTTCTTTGCTCATACAATACATTGCACTTTAGCGTTTGAAAGCAGTTGAGATCGTTCTAGTCCACACTGAAACTTTGCCACCGTTTAAACACTGAGGGAACGTGCATTATTAAATCGTGGAAGAAAAATACATGGTACACCACCCTTCAGCGATTCTAATTAGAATCTTTAATTACGAGATACCGTCTCTATACTTGGTTGTTTCTTATTGACTAAAATTACCTAATTTTCTTTCTTATGGATAAGAAGAATTTATACAAATAAAATAATAGTGCCTGCTGCTTGCCCATGTAAGTACTCACCAAAATTGGCATGGAGGTTAGACAGATTTGTGGGGGAGATACATATTGTGCATTTTGCGATTCTCAAGGGCGTTTATCACTACTGCTTCTTCCCCTGTAGCTGAAACTTCACCTAAAATGGCATGTAGATTTATTTGGGCTTTTACATTTTATGTTTTGCAGTTATTTTTATGGGCGTTTCTTCGTATTTTGTTCTTTCGATTACAGTCAGGGGAAGCATTTTTCTATGCTCTAATTAATTTACATAACTTTCGTCTACGGGGACGGATACTCCAGGTAATAATAGTATCTTCAAGATTTGTTCCTTTCAACCTGTGTCCTGCACAGCAGTACATCTACGGACTTAAACTGCCGTAAACCGGGTTTCGATAACCGTGGTGGAGAGAGAACAGTTTGTTTGTTTTTGAAATTCACGCAAAGCTACACGAAATCTATCTGCGCTAGCCGTCTCTAATTTAACAGTATAAGACTAGAGGGAAGGTAGCTAGTCATCAGCACCCACCACCAACTCTTGAGTTACTCTTTTACCAACGAACAGAAGGATTGATTATAACTTTATAACGCCCCCCACGGATGAAATGGAGAGCATGTTTGGCGTGACGGCGATTAGAACCCATAATCCTGACCACCTGATGATGTCGCGCAGGCAAAGAACGGATATCCCTTTGGTAGCTTTGTGCTTAACTGCAAACAACGTTTTCTTGTGGAGTCTTTCGGTGGTATATTACACCACAATTACGTAATATGTTAGCAAGAAAGTAAATTACAGATTTATTACTATAATTACAGATTTTGTAGGTAATATTACTATAATTACTCGAGTCTTTTAAGAACTACTAACTAAGCACCAAAACAAAGAAAAATTCTGAAATAGAACATTACCTACTGATAGATATACACAAGCACGAACGTTTTTTTTTTAAGTCCATTTGTGTAACAACTTACTGAGATAAATTCCCTTACCACAAGTGCAAGTAAACATAACCATGATAAAGTCAATTTGTTTCGTAAATTAGAATGAAATATATATATATGTAATGTACCTAAAAAAACAGTAGTAGCGAAAAACACCACTAGAGTTATATTAAGCGCTTTTCTCTTTCTAAGAATATTTTTTTTCAATCGCAGCGGTAGGTTTACGGTTTTACATCACTAAATCCGGGTTTCGATTCCTCGTTGTTAGACAGAGCGTGGATAGCCTACTATGTAGCTTTGCGCTAAAACAAACAGGCAAAGCCTATAACGTTATAAACCAGGTTTCCCTGCCCGTAATGGCCGCAACAACTCATAGCTCATTGTGAACCTTCGCGTTTAGCAACAAAAGAAACTAATTGGTTATATTTAAAGAGCCATATATGGTGAAACAGTTGAGGTTATTGAAATAAGTTCTACTACTTGAATTAAGCCTGGCATGACCAGGTGTTTATTGCGCTCTAGTCTTAATCTGAGGGTCAAGGGTTCGAATCTCCGTCACACCAAACATGCTCGTCCTATCAGCTGTAGGGACGTTATAATGTGACGGTCAATCTCACTATTCATTGATAAAAGAGTAGCCCAAGAGTTGGCAGTAGGTGGTGATGACTAGCTGCCTTCCCTCTAGTCTTACACTGCTAAATTAGGGACGGCTAGCGCAGATAGCCCTCGTGTAGCTTTACGCGAAATTAAAAGAAACAAAACAAAAAAAAACAATAAAAAATAATTTAAATCAAGTGTTAGCAAAACCCCGTTACTTATTACGTATGAAAAAGAGAAAAAAAATCCCCACACTCATTGCTCTTATGAAAGTAGGCCCGGTATGGCCATGTGGGTTAAGGCACTCGACTAGTAATCTGAGAACAGTGGGTTCGAATACCCATCACACTAAATATGCTCGCCATTTCATCCGTAGGGGCGTTATAACGTGATGGTCAATCATACTTTTCTTTGGTAAAAGAGTAGCCCAAGAGCTGGCGTGGGAGGGATGACTAGCTACCTTCCCTCACTGCTAAATTACGGATGGCTAGCGCAGATAGCCCTTGTATGGCTCAAGAGTAGGTCTACTTAAATACTGATTTCAATACCCGTGGTGGGTAAAGCACAAACAGCCCACCCATTGTGTAGCTTTGTACTCTGCGAAGACCAAACCACAATCACATTTAAAACATACTTTTGTTTTTAAGCTGAATAACAAACGCTAATTTAAAAGTTATACTAATAAGTTTATTGCTGGAGATTACGTTTTTTTTGTCAAAAAAATTAATAATTTGTTTGAATTATTAAACAACTACTAACGATACTTAGAAAATCCTTTCCAGAGGAATGCAGACATCTGTAATCCAATTCACTTATCGGTGTAGCAGCAAACGCAGGAGCTTATAATGCTATAATTAGTTGCTTTTTAACGAAGTTTATTTCAAAGCAAGTTACACCTGAAAAATTCTAAATGTAATCCATTTATTTTTAAGTTGTTTTTTTTTACGACAAAGACAAATAGTCTGTTCTCGAAGTTTTTAAAAGAGGCCCGATAAAGATAACATTTTCTTCAAAGAGTTTGAAATCGACATGTGGCACTGAGGGAACAACATGGTGCCGAGCTGTGTTTAGTAACACACAAACATCGATCGACACTTGAAACATATCTTGTAAGATGGGTTAAAAACAACGTGTGAACCACATTGCGTCACGTGATTTTTCGTCATATCAACGGCGCTGCCGCCTGCGACCACAATCAGTTTAGATGTTCCATGAAAGAGTAAACGAATATGTTATCCTAATTTTGGTTTATTACGATACGCATTAAAACACCATCTTGTTTTTTGTCCACGCACGTTTAATATCTCCTTTTTTATTGTAAATGGTTCTTTTTATGCTTTTGCTAGATACATATGTGTATTTTAGCTGGGGTTATTGTATTATTTGGCCCGGCAGGGCCAGGTAGTTAAGGCATTCGACTCGTAATCTGAGGGTCGCGGGTTCGAATCCTCGCCGCACCAAACATGCTCGCCCTTTCAGCCGTGGTGACGTTATACTGTGACGGTCAATCCCACTATTCGTTGGTAAAAGAGTAGCCCAAGAGTTGGCGGTGGGTGGTGATGACTAGCTGCTTTCCCTCTAGCCTTACACTGCTAAATTAGGGATGGCTAGCGTAGATAGCCCTCTTGTAGCTTTGCGCAAAATTCCAAAAAAATAAAACAAACAAACAATTGTACTATTTCAGAAAAAAGTATCCAGAGTTGTCACAAAATAAGGGATTTTCATCAGGTAATTGCAATGTAAGATATCTAAGATCTATATAATTTATTATACCTACATACGATAAAGAGCTATAACGAACTAGCCACATTTTCTACGCTAGGATAAAATAACCTTTTATATATTTTAATTTTGTCATTAAGTTTAATTTTGAAGCGTTTTATACGGTTTGTAATTATTTTTCCTCAGATTATCTGAATGTTCGAAAGCAAACTAAGATAAAGTCGAATAGTGTTGATCCATAAATTTTAAAATCGTCTTAATAGCTCTAATATTTTCCGTATTATAGAACTTAACGAGTCTGTTTTGGAATTTCGCACAAAGCTTCATGAGGGCTATCTGCGCTAGCTATCCCTAATGTAGCAATGTAAGACTAGAGTGAAGGCAGCTAGTCATCACCACCCACCGCCAACTCTTGGGCTACTCTTCCACCAACGAATAGTGGGATTGACCGTCACATTATAACGCCCCCACGGCTGGGAGGGCGAGCATGTTTGGCGCGAGTCGGGCGCGAACTCGCGACTCTCAGATTACGAAGCGCACGCCTTAACGCGCTAGGCCATGCGAGTCATAAGGTGATAAGTTTCATGAGGTAATATCGACTTATTTATCATATATTTTTTTCTATAAATATAGAACTATATTAGACAGTTTTAACTTAAAAACTAAAATCTAATCTTTGTTTCATCTTACGTTTAAATAAAACTTTTTTAATACTTAGGATTATTGAATTTTAAAAAATCAAGCACAAGAAAGACCTTTCAATTTGTTTTTTCAACTCACAATCATAACAGTATAAGAACGTAAGCCTTTTTTTTACATTTATTTAAATGATGCAAAAAGTACACTCCAATTCCTTTCAGACCCTTACGACAATACAACATCTAATATTCCATAGAACAGAAATAAAATAATCTATTGTGAATACTGCAGGCTTAAAGTAGAGAGATAAAACGTGAAAGTGTAACTCCATCTGCATAAATAGTCAGTAAAAAGATGGTAAGTAGCCTGAATATATTAAGCATCAGACTTTAAATATAAATAATCATCGTAATGTTTAGACAAACACGCTCAAATTATTGGGCAAGAAATATAGGGAAATGAGTCATAGATAGAATGAATAAATCTTTCTAGGTAATATGAGCAGTAAATGGGTTTAAGTGTTGCAAAAGAAGTGGCTCAAGGAAGGTAAAAATGCTGTACGTAACACTTTAAGTATTAGAGTGAGGTAGAAAAAGGCTTAGCTATTGTACTTTCCGTGCTTCAAGTGACTTTAGATCCCTCTCTGTGGACACGGCAGTTAGCTCAATGTGTTTTTACTATAAAAACTTAAAATGGATACCTTAAAAGTACCAAGTCATCCGTACTTCCTGGCATAGATTTTTTTAAGCTTAAATGTTTTGCCTTAAAGTATTAAAGGAATAATTTGTTTGAATTTTTAAATACATACTAACGTTGCATTGAACATGCTACTCATGAGAGCGTAGACATCTCTAATCCAATTCACTTACTGGCTTAGAAACAAACTTAAAAATTCTTAATGCTAGAAGATGTTACTTTTAATGGACTTCATATTAAAACAAGTTATATATATCTATAAAGTTCTAAATAATATTTTTCCGGTTTCATCCTCGAAGTTGTAATATTTTTATGGTTATATTACCTCAGTAAAAGAAGTTTTAGTTTCGTATAATCTAGCATATGTTTCGTTTTTGTGAAATTACACTAAAATCAGGTAACTTTTCACTTTAACAGTTATAAACACTTCACTAATTCAATAGCAGAATATTAGTTTTTTTGTATACCCACTGTTGAAGAATAAACCTTAGCAAATTTTCAAACCTTTCCTTAAAGATCTGTAAGATTTATTACACTCCATACTTACTCATTTCTTACGTTTTCACATGCTGTATTTCAGGCTTAAATAACTGTTTTTAAATACTGGCCTCTTCTATTAGAATCCATTGATAAAATACGCTAAGGTTTATTCTTCAACAGTGGGTATACAAAAAAACTAATATTCTGCTATTGAATTAGTGAAGTGTTTATAACTGTTAAAGTGAAAAGTATATATATATATATATATATAGGAACTAGAGGGCGCAATTGTCAGCAAATATTAATGTAAGCTACATATTTGCCAATAAGCCTTTTTCTCAAAAGTCTCTATGATATTTAATACTAATTATACGGCACGAGGACATTAAAACTAAAACTGGTTAAAACTTTTTTTTTTCACCTACAAATCATCAGCAGCACTGGAAACAAAAACGTTTTAATGTTAGAGTTATCTGAACTCATTACTTAGTGCTAAGAATTCTACAAGCAATAAATTTATAAATGAATTAAATATCGATGTATCTCTTACCATTAAAACGTTCATTATAAGTTATGTTCACTGAATTTTCCAAAACAGAATGCTAGATGATTTAAAATATAACTCTTTTCGAGAAAGTTACTTATTTTGTAGTAATGTTGGACTTAATTCGACGTTTTTAGAGAAAGTAACATGTGTTAGCTATTTTGGTCTTACTTTAACGCTTTTTGAAACAATAACATATTTTTAGCAATGTTGAGCTTAATTCAACGCTTGTAAAGAAAGTAACATATTTTTAGCAATCTTGGACTTAATGCAACGCTTTTCGAGACAATAACATATTTTTAGCAATGTTGAACTTAATTCAAGGCTTGTAAAGAAAGTAACATATTTTTAGCAATGTTGGACCTAATGCAACGTTTTTAGAGAAAGTGACATATTTTTAGCAATGGTAGACCTAATTAAACGCGTTTAGAGAAAGTAACACATTTTTAAGAATGTTCGTTTGTTTTTTGAATTTCGCACAAAGCTACTCGAGGGCTATCTGTGCTAGCCGTCTCTAATTTAGCAGTGTAAGACTAGAGGGAAGGCAGCGAGTCATCACCACCCTCCGCCAACTCTTGAGCTACTCTTTTACCAACGAATAGTGGGATTGATTGTCACATTATAACGCCTCCACGGCTGAAAGGGCGAGCATGTTTGGTGCGACGGGGACTCGAACCCGCGACCCTCAGATTACGAGTCGAACACCTTTAGGGACTGATAATAGCTGTGTCTGTACAAATTGCTACAGCCAATCATATTCTTTTTCTTCATAGAAATTTTGTGACGTGTACTGCAGGGTTTCATGAAACCAAGTTGTACTCGTATCTGTGTGTTATTTACTTTGCTTTCGGGATTTACTGATATCATGAAAACCATAAATAATTTTTTAAACCATATCTATATATATATATATGTTTCCTTTATGTCATCGATTGAAACTATAACATAAAGTTATAAATATATCCAGTTAGTGAAATATATGTTCCACATCTTAATAAGTATATCAGGCAAGAGAGAAATATGTGGATAAAAAAATTAAATATACGCTTCAAACATTTCAGCAAATAGTTCTGCGTATGAATACTGTATACAAAGTTCTTCACTACTTACTGTGAGTGGAACACATGCTAGCTGAAAGGTTTTATTGGTTTGATTTGTTTTGAATTTCGTACAAAGCTACTCGAGGGCTATCTGTGCTAGCCGTCTCTAATTTAGCAGTGTAAGACTAGAGGGAAGGCAGCGAGTCATCACCACCCTCCGCCAACTCTTGAGCTACTCTTTTACCAACGAATAGTGGGATTGATTGTCACATTATAACGCCTCCACGGCTGAAAGGGCGAGCATGTTTGGTGCGACGGGGACTCGAACCCGCGACCCTCAGATTACGAGTCGAACACCTTTAGGGACTGATAATAGCTGTGTCTGTACAAATTGCTACAGCCAATCATATTCTTTTTCTTCATAGAAATTTTGTGACGTGTACTGCAGGGTTTTATGAAACCAAGTTGTACTCGTATCTGTGTGTTATTTACTTTGCTTTCGGGATTTACTGATATCATGAAAACCATAAATAAATTTTTAAACCATATCTATATATATATATATGTTTCCTTTATGTCATCGATTGAAACTATAACATAAAGTTATAAATATATCCAGTTAGTGAAATATATGTTCCACATCTTAATAAGTATATCAGGCAAGAGAGAAATATGTGGATAAAAAAATTAAATATACGCTTCAAACATTTCAGCAAATAGTTCTGCGTATGAATACTGTATACAAAGTTCTTCACTACTTACTGTGAGTGGAACACATGCTAGCTGAAAGGTTTTATTGGTTTGATTTGTTTTGAATTTCGTACAAAGCTACACGAGGACTATCTGCTCTAGTTGTCCCTAGTTATTAGTGTAAGACCAATGGGAAAGGTTTTATCCACAATTAGTAATGTAACTGAAAAGAATGCCAATAAGTAGCCCAAACGTTGGCTGTAAGATGTTGTTGAATAGCTGACCTTTAGGGACGGCCAGCACAGATAACATTTGTGTAAATACGGAATAAATAAACCAATACAGATAACATTTGTGTAAATACGGAATAAATAAACCAATACAGATAACATTTGTGTAAATACGGAATAAATAAACCAATACAGATAACATTTGTGTAAATACGGAATAAATAAACCAATACATTTGCATAAACAATGAAGTAAGTAAAAACTGTATTATATTTTGTGGGATTTCACTTAAGAGTTAATGAACGCTATGTTAAGGTATATATATTGCTCTAGGTAACATAAATTTTGTTCCTGGATAGTACGTGTTACTACTTAATTGTTTGTGTTGTAAAAGTACAGAAAATGGCCATTGCTCCCTTCAAACTTTGCTTTTGTGACCCGAATAATGAAATTTAGAAATTAACCTAGTTTCTATGTAAAAACAGGAAAATTTGTACATTTTCACTTACTTAAGGTCTAAATAAAACAACATATGAATCAAGATTTACATGTATTTATACTAAAGTTGTACAAAAATGTTTAGAAGTGAGTGGTTTTTCGAGATTTGCGATTGTAATGTAAATCACTTTCACGTATCAACCTCCCATCATATTTTCATTGTACGCTCCCAGGTCACAAAAGCAAAGTTTGAAGATAAAAATAGGTCTTTTCCATTTACTTTAGGCATAGGCAAATGGAAAATAACACTTGCTGTCCAGGAACAAGAAAAAGTAAAAATTTTGTTACATAATGTTATCAATCCACAATTTACCTAACATAACTACTTCGTTTCTTTGGTAATCTATCAATCTCTCAACTTACTTAAAAGGCCCAGCATGGCCATGTGGGTTAAGGTGTTCAACTCCTAATCTGAGGGTCGAGAGTTCGAATCCCCGTCGCACTAAACACGCTCGCCCTTTCAGCCGTTATAATGTTACGGTAAATCCCACTATTCGTTGGTAAAAGAGTAGTCCAAGACTTGGCGGTAGGTGGTGGCGACTTGGTGCCTTCCCTCTGGTCTTACACTGCTAAATTAGAGATGGCTAGCGCAGATAGCCCTCGAGAAGCTTTGCGCGACATTCAAAAAATAAAACACACTTACCTGATATAACTAAACCGTCTCTTCTTTACTCTATCAATCCCACAACTTACCTAGTATAACTAAACCGTCTCTTCCTTACCGTATCAGTCCCACGACTTACCTAGTATAACTACACCGTCTCTTCCTTACTCTATCAATCCTACAACTTACCTAGTATAACTACACCGTCTCTTCCTTACCGTATCAGTCCCACGACTTACCTAGTGTAACTACACCGTCTATTCCTTACTCTATCAATCCTACAACTTACCTAGTATAACTAAACCGTCTCTTCCTTACCGTATCAGTCCCACGACTTACCTAGTATAACTACACCGTCTCTTCCTTACTCTATCAATCCTACAACTTACCTAGTATAAGCTACTGCCGTCTCTTCCTTTACTCTATCAATCCCACAACTTACCTAGTATAACTACACCGTCTCTTCCTTACTCTATCAATCCTACAAGCTTACCTGGTATAACTACACTGTCTCTTCCTTACTGTATCAGTCCACGACTTACCTAGTATAACTACACCGTCTCTTCCTTACTCTATCAATCCTACAACTTACCTAGTATAACTAAACCGTCTCTTCCTTACCGTATCAGTCCCACGACTTACCTAGTATAACTACACCGTCTCTTCCTTACTCTATCAATCCTACAACTTACCTAGTATAACTACACCGTCTCTTCCTTACTCTATCAATCCCACAACTTACCTAGTATAACTACACCGTCTCTTCCTTACTCTATCAATCCTACAACTTAGCTAGTATAACTACACCGTCTCTTCCTTACTCTATCAATCCTACAACTTAGCTAGTATAACTACACCGTCTCTTCCTTTCTCTATCAATCCCACAACTTACCTAGTATAACTAAACCGTCTCTTCCTTACTCTATCAATCCTACAACTTACCTAGTATAACTAAACTGTTCTTCCTTACTGTATCAGGTCCACGACTTACCTAGTATAACTACACCGTCTCTTCCTTACTCTATCAATCCTACAACTTACCTAGTATAACTAAACCGTCTCTTCCTTACCGTATCAGTCCCACGACTTACCTAGTATAACTACACCGTCTCTTCCTTACTCTATCAATCCTACAACTTACCTAGTATAACTAAACCGTCTCTTCTTTACTCTATCAATCCTACAACTTACCTAGTATAACTACACCGTCTCTTCTTTACTCTATCAATCCTACGACTTACCTAGTATAACTAAACTGTCTCTTTCCTTCTCTATCAGTCCTACAACTTACCTGGTATAACTACGCTGTCTCTTCTTTACTCTATCAGTCCTACAACTTACCTAGTATAACTGCACAGGTCTCTTCTTTACTCTATCAGTCCCACAACTTACCTAATATAACTACACTGTCTCTTCCTTACTCTATCAGTCCACAACTTACCTAGTATAACTAAACTGTCTCTTTCTTTACTCTATCAGTCCTACAACTTACCTGGTATAACTACACCTGTCTCTTCCTTACTCTATCAGTCCTGCAACTTAGCTAGTATAACTAAACTGTCTCTTTTTTGCTCTATCAGTCCCACAACTTACCTAGTATAACTACACTGTCTCTTTCCTTACTCTATCAGTCCTACAACTTAGCTTAGTATAACTAAACTGTCTCTTTCTTTGGCTCTATCAGTCCTACAACTTACCTAGTATAACTACACTGTCTCTTTCTTTACTCTATCAATCCCTGGCTTACCTAATATAACTACACTGTCTCTTTCCTTGCTCTATCAATCCCACAACTTACCTAGTATAACTAAACTGTCTCTTCTTTTACTCTATCAATCCTACAACTTACCTGGTATAACTGCACTGTCTCTTTCCTTACTCTATCAATCCTACAACTTAGCTGGTATAACTAAACTGTCTCTTTTTTACTCTATCAATCCTACAACTTACCTAGTATAACTACACCGTCTCTTCCTTACTCTATCAATCCTACAACTTAGCTAGTATAACTAAACCGTCTCTTCTTTACTCTATCAATCCTACAACTTACCTAGTATAACTACACCGTCTCTTCTTTACTCTATCAATCCTACAACTTACCTAGTATAACTAAACCGTCTCTTCTTTACTCTATCAATCCTACAACTTACCTAGTATAACTAAACCGTCTCTTCCTTACTGTATCAATCCCACAACTTACCTAGTATAACTAAACCGTCTCTTCTTTACTCTATCAATCCCACAACTTACCTAGTATAACTACACCGTCTCTTCCTTACCGTATCAATCCCACAACTTACCTAGTATAACTAAACCGTCTCTTCCTTTCTCTATCAATCCCACAACTTACCTAGTATAACTAAGCCGTCTCTTCCTTACCGTATCAGTCCCACGACTTACCTAGTATAACTACAGCGTCTCTTCCTTTCTCTATGAATCCCACAACTTACCTAGTATAACTAAACCGTCTCTTCTTTACTCTATCAATCCTACAACTTACCTAATATAACTAAACCGTCTCTTCTTTACTGTATCAATCCCACAACTTACCTAGTATAACTACACCGTCTCTTTTCTTACCGTATCAGTCCTACAACTTACCTAGTATAACTAAACCTTCTCTTCCTTTCTCTATCAATCCCACAACTTACCTAGTATAACTACACCGTCTCTTCCTACTCTATCAATCCTACAACTTAGCTAGTATAACTACACCGTCTCTTCCTTACTCTATCAATCCTACAACTTAGCTTAGTATAACTGCGCTGTCTCTTCCTTTCTATCAATCCACAACTTACCTAGTATAATCTAAACTGTCTCTTCCTTACTCTATCAATCCTACAACTTACCTAGTATAACTAAACTGTCTCTTCTTACTGTATCAGTCCACGACTTACCTGGTATAACTACGCACTGTCTCTTCCTTACTCTATCAATCCTACAACTTACCTAGTATAACTAAACTGTCTCTTCTTACTGTATCAGTCCCACGACTTACCTAGTATAACTACACTGTCTCTTCCTTACTCTATCAATCCTACAACTTAGCTAGTATAACTACACCGTCTCTTCCTTACCGTATCAATCCCACAACTTACCTAGTATAACTAAACCGTCTCTTCTTTACTCTATCAATCCCACAACTTACCTAGTATAACTACACCGTCTCTTCCTTACCGTATCAATCCCACAACTTACCTAGTATAACTAAACTGTCTCTTCTTTTACTCTATCAATCCCACAACTTACCTGGTATAAGCTAAACTGTCTCTTCCTTACTGTATCAATCCACAACTTACCTAGTATAACTAAACTGTCTCTTCTTTTACTCTATCAATCCTACAACTTACCTAGTATAACTACACTGTCTCTTTCCTTACTGTATCAATCCTAACAACTTACCTAGTATAACTAAACTGTCTCTTCTTTTACTCTATCAGTCCACAACTTACCTAGTATAACTAAACTGTCTCTTCCTTTACTGTATCAATCCTACAACTTACCTAGTATAAGCTAAACTGTCTCTTTTTTTGCTCTATCAATCCTACAACTTACCTAGTATAATCTAAACCTTTCTCTCGGCTTTCTATCAGTCCCACAACTTACCTAGTATAACTACACTGTCTCTTTCCTGCTCTATCAATCCTACAACTTACCTAGTATAACTAAACTGTCTCTCTTCCTTGCTCTATCAGTCCTACAACTTAGCTAGTATAACTACACTGTCTCTTTCCTTTTCTATCAGTCCCACAACTTACCTAGTATAACTAAACCGTCTCTTCTTTACTCTATCAATCCTACAACTTACCTAGTATAACTAAACTGTCTCTTTCCTTACTGTATCAGTCCCACGACTTACCTAGTATAACTAGGCCTTTCTTTCGGCTTTCTATCAATCCCACAACTTACCTAGTATAACTACACTGTCTCTTCCTGCTCTATCAATCCTACAACTTAGCTAGTATAACTACACTGTCTCTTCGCTTGCTCTATCAATCCTACAACTTAGCTTAGTATAACTGCGCATTGTCTCTTCGGCTTTTCTATCAATCCCACAACTTACCTAGTATAACTGCATATTGTCTTCTTCCTACTCTATCAATCCTACAACTTAGTTAGTATAACTACACTGTGTCTCTTCCTTACTCTATCAATCCTACAACTTAGCTAGTATAACTACACCGTCTCTTCCTTTCTCTATCAATCCCACAACTTACCTAGTATAACTACACCGTCTCTTCCTTACTCTATCAATCCCACAACTTACCTAGTATAGCTACACCGTCTCTTCCTTACTCTATCAATCCCACAACTTACCTAGTATAACTACACCGTCTCTTCCTTACTCTATCAATCCCACAACTTACCTAGTATAACTACACCGTCTCTTCCTTACTCTATCAATCCCACAACTTACCTAGTATAACTACACCGTCTCTTCCTTTCTCTATCAATCCTACAACTTACCTAGTATAACTACACCGTCTCTTCTTTATCACATTAACTCTGCTTCTAACCGAAAATAATAACGGATTTATTTATTGTCTAATGTATACCTCAGCTTCTCTGTTTGTAGACACACGAAGCTTTGTTTGATGTAACAGTATAAATAAGGTGTTTATTAAATGTACATCCTCGCTTTGCTACACAGGCCGCTTCTTAACGTAACGTAACAACTACAAAAACCAAACTCTGCTCAGAAAAAACAGATTGCTTTAGAAACAATATAGAGAACTTATGGAAAGCTTAAACACGTTTCCTAGCGTGAAAAATGACAACTGCGCAGCGCAATGTGTTCTGTGAGGTAAAACAACAAAAATGATAAGTGAGTATTATAAGTTATATACCGAGAAACCTTAGACCTTTTGTTTTAAATTGTGTTTGTTTTCAGTTAAGCACAAAGCTATTCAATGGTCCATCTGTGTTACGCTCACCTCAAGTATGGAAACCGAATTTTCAGCACGTTACGTATTATATTTTATCTCGGATGATCGATCCTCCAATTTATTATGTTACGTATTACCTTTTCAAATAGCCTCAAAGTGAGTTAAATTGCAGTTTAAATTCAAACGTCAATCAAATGTAGAATAATATCAAATTTATGCTGTTTGCTCATAAGATTGTTACACAGAGTTTTTTCTTGATAGAAATATGTTTTAGTATACAAACAATAATACAATTTATAATAATGGCTATTAGAAATAGTTACTACAAGTAATGATTTGCGTACAAAAGTTTTACAAACTTACAAACAATATTGAGTATTCTATCCGATCCGAAACTTCCTTGATATCTTATCGAGGGTTCGCGAAGAATGAATTAATTCTGAGTTGATATACGCATAGTTCACTTAACAAAGAGCTAACTAGCTCTTCTCTGATTACACGTGAGTTCTTTACTGTTGAAAGTATATAAAGTTTTCGTAAAAATGCTAACGTTCGAACTTAAACCGTCGAATAGTTTGTAATGTTTGATATCTATAAACGTTTTTGTTCAAATATCTGTAGTTTCCCGATTAATAAACGTTAATCACAGTCATAGTTTCCGAAGTTCACAGTATACCAGCTGTAGCAAACCAACAATATAAACTGTCTCTTCGCGTTGCTTTGGTTAACTTTTATATAAGTATTTACATACATATATGGATTATTGATTCTTACGCTCAGGAGTCTTCTACAAATTTAGAGAATAGGCGAGAATTTCGCAATACAGATTTAACATTACACATTACACGCATTTCTAAATATATGTTTAACTACAACAAACACTGATATTAAAATAAATATATAACAGTAAATCTGTAAAGTTGCCATTGACTGGTCGGGCTGGTTTCTTAATCTCGCTGGTTTGCTCTAGATAGTTTTTTTAAAGCTTGAATCATGACTTTTTTATTAAACAAAAAAAACCTTTTTCATACTCCAAGAATTGCTGCGTTACTTTAGGAAATTAAAGTCAGTATTTTTGTTATATGTTCTGAGTAAAGGTTTACGTTAACCTTTTTAAAATGCTGTTACTGTTTTCCGCGCAAATAAAACTAATCACTTTATGTATGTTACCAAGGCAAAGTATTCTAGATCATTACGATACTCAAATTTGAATATTTTTCTGGCTGTTCTTTGTTTTTGTATACGTAACAAACCTTTAGACTGAAAATAGTCATGATTAAAAGATAATATACGGTAGCAAATACAACTCAATAGCTTAGCCAGGTATGAATAGAAAAGCTAAGGACAAACTCGTCTGATGGCAACTGTTATTATCGAAGAACACCATAGAATCACTTTCTGTAATTGGTCAATTATGAGAACTGGTATATGTGACTGCAATAAGAAGCAGTATTGTATTTTTTTTCCATTTCTTAAAGTTTGAAATATGAAAATGTATGTGATTTACCCAAGATATTAGTGTTCGCATCCCCAGCCATGTTTTACTTGAAACGCATGAGAACAAAAGAAAATGAAAGATAGAAGTAAACCTTGAATTGTTATGACTGGTACCCAGAGTCCGTTCTAATGAGGAATGTTTGGTTTGTTTATGAATTTTGCGCAAAGCTACACGAGGGCTATCTGCGCTAGCCGTACCTATCTTAGCAGTAAAAGACTAGAGAACCCTAACCATGTGGCCATGTTAGGCCTACTCATGAAGAGTGATGAAAATAAGAAGAAATATATTTATGCGTATGTGCATAACGTAGTTAATAAAAACGAAACGTAAGATGAAAACAAACGCTTTACACGAAGTAAAACAACAACTGCACTACACATATGGTCATATAAATGTGTTTAGTGTTGTTATTGTAATATTATGGGTATTAAAGGACACTAAAATGTAAGGTAGTTATTCTAGGAACAACTCGATATATCTACATTTTATTCTGAAATGAAATTAGATAAGAACACAATAAACACAATATTTTCATTTTAGTGCTTTTTTAACATATTAATCATTAAAAGTGTTCTATAAGTTCCATTTAATGTAAATACGTAGCTTTCTACGATGTTAAAAATTAATAAATGTAAAATTATTTAAATTTCGCTGTCTTAAAAATCTAAGAAGAAATAATGTTCCTCTTCCTACTGGGTTCGAAACAAAAGCCATATATACTATTAATTTCTTTCTTCTTAGAATTGAGGAAGTTGTGCATATCAAAAATATTAACCTTCACATGTCAGGAACAACTCCCGTCGGTGACAGAGCAGTATGTCTGTGGGTATTGAAACCATGTTTCAATACCCTGGTGGGCAGAGCACAAATAGCTAATTCAAAACAATCAGTCAATCAATATAGGAAGAATGATTAACATTATCATAAAGAGATGAATAATGGAGCTACAGCTTCTTGAAAAAAACAGTTTTAAAATTAAACAGAAGAAATGGGAGTAATATAAACTCTAAGATTAAATACAAGAAATGGAAATAATATAAACTTTAAAATTAAATACAAGAAATGGGAATAATATGAACATTAAAATTAAATACAAGAAATGGGAATAATATGAACATTAAAATTAAATACAAGAAATGGGAATAATATGAACATTAAAATTAAATACAAGAAATGGGAATAATATGAACATTAAAATTAAATACAAGAAATGGGAATAATATGAACTTTAAAATTAAATACAAGAAATGGAAATAATATAAACTTTAAAATTAAATACAAGAAATGGAAATAATATGAACATTAAAATTAAATACAAGAAATGGGAATAATATGAACATTAAAATTAAATACAAGAAATGGGAATAATATGAACATTAAAATTAAATACAAGAAATGGGAATAATATGAACATTAAAATTAAATACAAGAAATGGGAATAATATGAACTTTAAAATTAAATACAAGAAATGGAAATAATATAAACTTTAAAATTAAATACAAGAAATGGAAATAATATGAACATTAAAATTAAATACAAGAAATGGGAATAATATGAACATTAAAATTAAATACAAGAAATGGAAATAATATAAACTTTAAAATTAAATACAAGAAATGGGAATAATATGAACATTAAAATTAAATACAAGAAATGGGAATACTATAAACTTTATAATTAAATACAAGAAATGGGAATACTATAAACTCCTGACATAATATTAATATATAAATATTTAACAATTTTGAAAATGGCTTACAAATTATAGCCAATAATTGTGAATGACATAAAAACCTTGATATTTTATAGCATAAAACTTTGCTAATTAATAATTACATGTCACCGTTGTTACACCGTTGTTACAATGCAATAATGCTTGGAATACTTTGTGCTTTTACTGAAATAAATTTGTTTCGTATCTCATAGTGTGCTTCTTGGTGCGAAGATAAATAGTGAATTCTTAATACGTAAGTCGTGGAGCCTAAAGTCACTGCGCTCGTGATATTGTTTATTTAAATATCTCCATGCCAAAAATACCAAGTATAGGAAGGTATTGTAAGACGGCCACCCTAACTTTGAATGCAAATTTCACCAATTAAATATAATTTAATGAAAAGCAAAAAGCTTAAAAATGACATCTGTTTTTAATAAAAATGTAATTTATAGTCATTGCAAAAATTAGACGTAAATTTGTTCAGTTATTAAAGACATGCATTTCTCATTACAGGGACCGTTTTATATGTTAGGTTAAATAACACAGGTTCCCATAATGGTTTGTTTCAGAATTTCGTGCAAAGCTACACGAGAACTATCTGCGCTAGTAGTCACTAATCTACCAGTGTAAGACTAGAGGGAAAGTAGCAAGTAACCACCACCCACCGCCAACTTTTACGCTACTATTTTACGAACGAATAGTGGCATTGATCATCAATTACAACGCCCCCAGATTGCGAGTTGAGCGTACTACCCACAATGCCATGCCGGGAATTCCCATAACAATAAAATGGCCCCCATTTAACTTATAATAACCATACTTGAATAATCAGTGCCGTATTTACTAGCAGTACTTATAGCACGAAACCATAATGTGTACAATCTTGGCAAGGATTGGTAAGACCATGTACCACGTGTCGCATAATCTAAATCAGTGAAGAAAAAGACACAGAGACCAGGATGGAGCAAAAATTAACGTTGTATGTCGTAATAAGTTAACAAATAACGATTTATAAACGTAATGAAATGACTTATTTAAGGGATATATGCTACATTGTTTATGTTCCAACAGGACATTGGTCTGTCTTCCTTAGATATTGTCAAAAATTGTAATTTTTCTAAAAAAAAACAAATTAGTTAATTATGTTTATAAATTGTCCTTTGCCAAATTATTATTATTTTAGCATAATGCCCTTCCTTACTCAAGTAAATTTATATATTTTACAGTCTTTTAGGTCGTATATAAGTCCTCTTTGTTTTACATCAACAAAATGAAATTATCTAAGACATCTACTGTGTAGCCTTAAAATTTAAAGTGTTTACCTCATATCAAAGTTGTTTAAGAACAGTATATATATGTGTATACGTACAAAGAGAAAGATGATCCGTTATATTATAAATTTATGTTTTCAAAGATTTCATGCAGTTACATGGTTTCTTTGGTGTCAGATACCATAATTTCAATAACTCGACAAACATCATCAGTTGAAAACTACTATCCTAGCCTAGTCGTTGAGACAGTTCCTTTCTTCGTTCAAAGTTTGGATGACATTATGACTAACTTGTTATGAAATATCTCTTCTTCATAAGAAAGTTATGAATTATTACACTAACTTGTGATGAAATGTCTCTTTTTCATAATAAAGTTATGAATTATTACACTAACTTGTGATGAAATGTCTCTTCTTCATAAGAAAGTTATGAATTATTACACTAACTTGTGATGAAATGTCTCTTCTTCATAATAAAGTTATGAATTATTACACTAACTTGTGATGAAATATCTCTTCTTCATAAGAAAGTTATGAATTATTACACTAACTTGTGATGAAATGTCTCTTCTTCATAAGAAAGTTATGAATTATTACACTAACTTGTGATGAAATGTCTCTTCTTCATAAGAAAGTTATGAATTATTACACTAACTTGTGATGAAATGTCTCTTCTTCATAAGAAAGTTATGAATTATTACACTAAGTTGTGATGAAATGTCTCTTCTTCATAAGAAAGTTATGAATCATTACAATAACTTGTGATGAAATGTCTCTTCTTCATAAGAAAGTTATGAATTATTACACTAACTTGTGATGAAATGTCTCTTCTTCATAAGAAAGTTATGAATTATTACACTAACTTGTGATGAAATGTCTCTTCTTCATAAGAAAGTTATGAATCATTACAATAACTTGTGATGAAATATCTCTTCTTCATAAGAAAGTTATGAATTATTACACTAACTTGTGATGAAATGTCTCTTCTTCATAAGAAAGTTATGAATTATTACACTAACTTGTGATGAAATGTCTCTTCTTCATAAGAAAGTTATGAATCATTACAATAACTTGTGATGAAATGTCTCTTCTTCATAAGAAAGTTATGAATTATTACACTAACTTGTGATGAAATGTCTCTTCTTCATAAGAAAGTTATGAATTATTACACTAACTTGTGATGAAATATCTCTTCTTCATAAGAAAGTTATGAATTATTACACTAACTTGTGATGAAATGTCTCTTCTTCATAATAAAGTTATGAATTATTACACTAACTTGTGATGAAATGTCTCTTCTTCATAAGAAAGTTATGAATTATTACACTAACTTGTGATGAAATGTCTCTTCTTCATAAGAAAGTTATGAATTATTACACTAAGTTGTGATGAAATGTCTCTTCTTCATAAGAAAGTTATGAATTATTACACTAAGTTGTGATGAAATGTCTCTTCTTCATAAGAAAGTTATGAATCATTACACTAACTTGTGATGAAATGTCTCTTCTTCATAAGAAAGTTATGAATTATTACACTAACTTGTGATGAAATGTCTCTTCTTCATAAGAAAGTTATGAATTATTACACTAACTTTTGATGAAATATCTCTTCTTCATAAGAAAGTTATGAATTATTACACTAACTTGTGATGAAATGTCTCTTCTTCATAAGAAAGTTATGAATTATTACACTAAGTTGTGATGAAATGTCTCTTCTTCATAAGAAAGTTATGAATCATTACACTAACTTGTGATGAAATGTCTCTTCTTCATAATAAAGTTATGAATTATTACACTAACTTGTGATGAAATTTCCCACTTTTATCATTAAGAAAGAAAGAGTCATTTTCTATAGCCCGGCAAGCCCAGGTGGGTTAAAGTGTTTGGCTCGTAATCTGAGGGTCGCGTGTTCGAATCCCCGTCTCACCAAACATGCTAGCCCTTTTAGCCGTGGGGTGTTATAATATGACGATCAATCCCACTACTCGTTGGTAAAAGAGTATCAAAAGAGTTGGCGGTGGGTGGTGATGACTAGCTGACTTCTCTCTAGTCTTACACTGCTAAATTAGGGACGCCTAGCGCAGATAGCCCTTAAGTAGCTTTGCCCGAAATTAACAAAACAAAAAAACATTTTCTATAAATTTATGTTTGGTTTTACTACGGTTTTTGGCTTTTGTCTAGTGTTTCTCTTCAATACTTATCATATTTTTGTATAAACAAAAGTTTCTACAAAAGTTCTTAGTACGTTTCTACAATATACAGTTGGCAGTAAGTTGCTACTATCTACAGTTGATAGTAAGTTTGTACAATATACAGTTGGCAGTAAGTTTGTACAATATACAGTACGTAGTAAGTTTCTACAATATACAGTTGATAGTAAGTTTGTACAATATACAGTACGTAGTAAGTTTCTACAATATACAGTTGATAGTAAGTTTGTACAATATACAGTACGTAGTAAGTTTCTACAATATACAGTTGATAGTAAGTTTGTACAATATACAGTACGTAGTAAGTTTCTACACTATCAACTTCATAGTAAGTTTCTACAATATACAGCTGGTAGTCAGTTTCTACACTATCAACTTCATAGTAAGTTTCTACAATATACAGTTGGTAGTCAGTTTCTACAATATACAGTTGGTAGTCAGTTTCTACAATATACAGTTGGTAGTCAGTTTCTACACTATCAACTTCATAGTAAGTTTCTACAATATACAGTTGGTTGTCAGTTTCTACACTATCAACTTCATAGTAAGTTTCTACAATATACAGCTGGTAGTCAGTTTCTACACTATCAACTTCATAGTAAGTTTCTACAATATACAGTTGGTAGTCAGTTTCTACACTATCAACTTCATAGTAAGTTTCTACAATATACAGTTGGTTGTCAGTTTCTACACTATCAACTTCATAGTAAGTTTCTACAATATACAGCTGGTAGTCAGTTTCTACACTATCAACTTCATAGTAAGTTTCTACAATATACAGTTGGTAGTCAGTTTCTACACTATCAACTTCATAGTAAGTTTCTACAATATACAGCTGGTAGTCAGTTTCTACACTATCAACTTCATAGTAAGTTTCTACAATATACAGTTGGTAGTCAGTTTCTACAATATACAGTTGGTAGTCAGTTTCTACACTATCAACTTCATAGTAAGTTTCTACAATATACAGTTGGTAGTCAGTTTCTACACTATCAACTTCATAGTAAGTTCAACACTATCCATTTCATAGTAAGATATACGTTATCCACTCCGCACATGGTAGGTAGCTGTCCAGGGTACAAACAAAACTCGTCTTTTATCTTCTTCGGAAAGATAACATAGTTATAACCCATTCAACATTCCATAGTAAAGCTATAGTGTTCGGAACTTCAGCTGACAACATTCACGTGGGTTCTTTCGTATCAGGAGCTTTTCCTAAGTCCGTAGTTTATCGAAACGAGCTCTGTTCCTGCACATCCCAAGCCGTAACGCGTGCTCTTCGTTCTATATGCTGTTAAAGAAAGAAAAAAAACGCTGACCTAATTTGTCGAGCATTTCACGGTAACGTTTCGTCGCTAGCTTAGTTCTCAGGCGAACTTTTCCTTTGAGACAAAATACAATTCTCTGCCTGACAAAGTTCGATCAATTTAACGAGAAATAAGATTTCCTTTCAATGACCTTTTAAGGACAACAAGATCGAAGTCACTCTTTTAAAACACACAATAAAGTGATAACCAAAATACTTTTGGTGTTTTTTTTTCAATGAGTAAAATAACGAAAAAAAAATAACTCGTTTTCTCTGATGTTTTAATAATCCGCAATTCACGTGTTGTCCGAAAATGTCAAAGATTGAAATGTTTTCTTTGTAACCGAAATTCCACTTTTCTTTCATATCCTTAGTTATAAGTTATTTGTTTGTTTCTTTTAAACCCGGTTTATATTCTTGGTGAAGGACAGCTATAATGACTTACGTTACGCTATATGACGGAGTTGTGTGTGCGGGAATCCTGATGACGAGAAACCCACTTGAAATAAAAATGTATCTCAGAACCTGAGATGGCCTAGGAAGGTCGAAACGTTGTTCTCTGCTTATCAATAAAAGTGTTAATACCCATACCAGCCGTTGTGAGATACATCTAAAAACTAAAACGTTCTCTCACTATGATTTTGTTTGAGTTTGCCAAAGCTGGTTGGTTAGAGAACGAACTGTTGGCATTCTATTTCTGTAAGCATTACAGGGTGTATACGTTGTAAAAGACGGCTAAACGTATAAAAAACAGTAATAAATCATGCACTATATGTATGTAACGCATATTTGCTCTACGATTTTTGCTTTAAAGCATCTAATCGTTAGTAGAATGTTATAGTAATAAATGTATTCTCAGGATCAAATAGTTCATTTTAATAGATACATAATTCGCTTCCAGGGGCAGTCACGATCTAGCAATGTCAGCAAAACTATAAAAGTTAATACTATATTATGTTTTATGAAGATTGTTTGCTAGATAATATTCTAATGCTTTGTTTTTCTAGGTGGTGGAAGGTGGGATTTGACATTAAGTTTAACATTATATTATTATATGTTATACCTTAGAAACTAAAACAATCTATTATTTTAGGATTCTTGTCTCAAACGACTGATATAAAGGGTTGCATTATATTAAAATTATATATATTTTCAACTTAAATGGTTACACAATAAATACGGTTTATTAAAGACAGGTCACAGCCTCAGAAAGCGAGATTTTGAGCGTTTCGGTGACATTCTACGCCACCATCATCAAGCTACATTCAAAACTAGCACTGACTTATTTATATAAGTACTTCATCTAGAACTTACGTTGTTTCGCTTTACGCTCTTTGCGCCGTCTCCACTTTGAGCACAACCAAAGAGCTAACAAACTACATTTCTAGTATTCCATTCCTTCCACACCTGGATTACTTGTTTATTTAAGAGAAAAGTTGTAGCATCCACCGCAAGGAATCGAACCTCAAACTTTAGTATTACAATTCCGTAGAATTTATAACTGTCTCATCCGGGGATATCTGGATCCCTACCTTTTAGTTAAAACAACATATTTATTCTTTCTCAGTTTTAACTTCTTCTCTTATATTTGGTTTCCATTAAACTAAACTTCAGTCTACATGATGAGATGTGCTTCTCACACATTCTGTTGAATCAGTTCATTCACTTTAGATCTTGCTTCCACATTCTCATCTTTCTTAGACCTAGGTTTTAAATTTGTTCACGTTTTGTCAATATAAACTCGACCACAGACACAAGGAATTATGATCGACTTTATTTTTATTCCAATGGTTGGTTTGAATTTCGTGCAAAGCTACATGAGGGCTATCTGCGCTATCCGTCCCTAATTTATCAGTGTAAGACTAGAGGGAAGGTAGCTAGTCATCACCACCCACCGCCAACTCTTGGGCTACTCTTTTACCACATGAATAGTGGGATTGATCGTCACATTATATCGCCCCCACGGCTGAAAGGGCGAGCATGTTTGATGCGACCGGGATTCGAACCCGCGACCCTCGGATTACGACTCGAACGCCTTAACACGCTTGGCCATGCCAGGCCTTTTGTCGTCTCTTGGATTTATTGTAAGCAATAGATAGTTTCATTTGTGACCACTAAACGTATTCATCTTTTCAACATTTGTATTTAAAGTCCTAACAAAATGTGTAATTGATTACGGTATTAAGACGGGAGTTAATGTTTTTTGTTAAATATTTCACTAGAGATAGATCGTACAGAAATAAATTTAAAATGTCATTATGTTGCAAATTACGAAGAAATATTAATATTAATGAGAGGAAGGATTATTTACAATATGTTTACATATGTAAACAGAATAAAATAATACGTAGCTTGTAGTGTAACTTTCTCTCAGTACTACAGCCTTGATTATCTCGTGAATGTAAATGATAAAGTAGTAAAAGCTGGTAAAAATGGTATTTGTAAAATCTTCCGTGTTTATACTCGAGTTCATATTCGCCAGACGTGAAACGAAGAAATAGGAAGCATAAAAATAGAACAGAAAAACAACACAGTGAGTAACTCAACTTTAGCAGCACAAATTGGAAACACATCACAAGTTATAGACTGGAATAATAATAATAAACTGTTTAATCTAGTTGAATTTAAGTGGAGGCTAAATATAAGAGAACCAGTTTAAATTGAGAAAAAAACAAAAATATTACTCTACAGAAAGGTGGTGGTGCATATGTGAAAGAAATTAAAAACTGTAATTGTTTTCATAGATTATTTAGTTGTGTTTAAAATAGAGATGGCGGAGTGTGACGGAATATAATGTAGCTGTTTTAAGTCAATTTTAACATAAATTATTACTTCTCATGGCTGTGGCTTGTTTGTTTTGTTTTGCATTTCGCGCAAAGCTACTCGAGGGCTATCTACACTAGCCGTCCCTAATTTAGCGGTGTAAGACCGCTAGTCATCACCACCCACTGCCAACTCTTGGGATACTCTTTTACCAACAAATAGTGGGATTGACTGTCACATTATAACGCCCCACGGCTGGGAGGGCGAGCATGTTTGGTGCGACTGGGATGCGAACCCGCGACTCTCGGATTACGAGTCGAACGCCTTAACACGCTTGGCCATACCGGGCCCCATGGTTGTGGCACTCTCTGCCAACAAAACACGGAGAGCCTCTTTTTTAAGGCATATGTTCTGTTTTAAATAAGTCGTTATTTACTGGATGACTATTTCACGTTTTATTAACTTTAATTCTTAATATTATGCGCATGCTCAAGTGCCGTATAATATATTTAATTAAGGTTTTGCATGTTTCAGCTTAATTTTCACTCCTGAGGTCTTTTAGTATTAGCCGAAAGGCCCTTTCGTTAGTGAGTGAGCAAGGCAAGGAGTAGTTGAAATTTTATTAGATATATCTTTCCTCTATGAATCAGTAAAGAACGACGATATCTTGTTGTGAACATTGAGTTATGATATGTATCATATCAGACCATAATCAGACCATAAAGAAAGTAGCAACGTCAGATTCGTGAACACTATGACCCTAAAAGCCAATAATTTAGACTTTAAAAGCACATTAAAATTGGATATAATTAGTCCATATAAATGGGAGATGAGTCTATTGCTTATCATATCTAATATCTTTACGCTATTCACAAAACTAGACAGAAGTTTAAGCATCTCAAATGATGTTACATAATTTATCTTATTGTAATGTTCTATTAATAGGGTAGACAGTAAATGCAGGGATTCATTGTCGAAGATCACAGTAATCAAGGCAGGCTGGGATTCAGCGTTGTTGTTAATTTAACAGAGTACCAACCATGCCTTTGTTAGAAGCCAGATGTATTAACTTTTAATCATTAATGTTCCCACATATTTTATTAGAGGCCAGATGTCTTGAGTTTCAATCATTGGTGGCTACATATACCTTTGTTTGAAGCCAGATGTATTGACTTTCAATCATTGATGTCCTCACATGCTTTTCGTTGAGTAGATGTCTTGAGTATCAATCATTGATGTCCTTTGGTGCTTTTCTTTGAAAGTAGATGTATTGACTTCTAATCATTGATGTTCCCATATACTTTAATATACTTTAATAGAGGCCAGATGTCTGAAGCCAGAGTTTCAGTTATTGGTGGCTTCACATGCCTTTGTTTGAGGCCAGATGTCCGATGTATTGACGATGTATTTTTAATCATTGGTGGCTGCATATACCTTTGTTTGAAGCCAGATGTATTAACTTTCAATCATTGATGTCCTCACATGCTTTTCGTTGAGAGTAGATGTCTTGAGTTTCAATCATTGATGTCCTCTGGTGCTTTTCTTTGAAAGTAGATGTATTGACTTCTAATCATTGATGTTCCCATATACTTTAATAGAGGCCAGATGTCTTGAGTTTCAGTCATTGGTGGCTTCACATGCCTTTGTTTGAGGCCCGATGTATTGACTTTTAATCATTGGTGGCTTCACATACCTTTGTTTGAGGCTTGATGTATTGACTTTCAATCATTGATGTCCCCACAGTTCTTGATTTCTCATACACAAGAATTGCGTTTGGACAATCAATGCTTGAAATTAAAATTTCCATTTTACTCAGTGGAAACTCAAATAAACTTGAATAATCTACGATTTAACAGATTAAAACATTCGCCACAATAAACTTTAGTAATCAACTGTTTAACAGACTAAAACGTTTGTCACAATGGTAGATTCAAAGAGGTATTTTTAATTTCACAAAGAAGCAAAAACAATTTCAGATGTTTATTAAATGGTGCACATGTTATGTACTTACGTGCTTGGTAAGAATAACATTTTTGTACATTTAGCTTATTCACTTAGGGGCGTATCTGTTCGTGTAGATAGAATAGAATTATAAGCTTTGATTTAAGCTATAATATCGTTTGTAAAGATGTGCCGTCTTGAGTTAAACCACTCTTATATGATCTTATAGAAAATATCGGTTCAATATGTAATATTATTTTATATAGATAACCAACGTTATATGAAAGAGATAACTGCCTATAAAAACGTATTATTCTATATAGACCAGATCGATATCCATTTAGATTTAATGTTATTTAATGTTCTACTCAGACAAATTTTCTGTCTATGGAGATGTAATATTGTAATCATTTCGGTGCGGTATCCACGGAAATATATTATTCTATAAAGATTGATTTTGTATCCGTGGAGATATATTGTTTTCTTTGTTATTGAATTTTTCGCAGAACTACACGAGAGCTATCTGTGCTAGCCGTCCCTAATTTAGAAGTGTAAGACTAGCGGGAAGACAGCTAGTCATCACCATCCACCGCCAATGATTGAAATACCACTTTACTAACGAATAGTGGGATTGACCGTAACATTATAACGCCCCCACGACTGAAATGGCGAGGATATTTGGTGTGACGGGGATTCGAACCTCAGATTACGAGTCGAGCGCCCTAACCACCTGGTCTCGTGGAGATGTAATATAAATCTTTAAACATGAAATGTGTGTTCGTTTTCACCCTAACTCCTCTGAACTAAATCAACTAAACTTTGTATGTAGACACTAGAATTATGGGAAATGTCCTAAAGGCGGCAAAATTAAACTCTATTTCTATTTAGTAAAGCCTTTTGGTTAATTATTCCCAGCCTACTGAGTCAATCTTGGCATGGCCTAGCGCGTTAAGGCGTGCGCTTCGTAATCTGAGGGTTGCGGGTTCGCGCCCGAGTCGCGCCAAACATGCTCGCCCTTTCAGCCGTGGGGGCATTATAATGTGACGGTTAATCCCACTATTCGTTGGTAAAAGAGTAGCCCAAGAGTTGGCGGTGGGTGGTGATGACTAGCTGCCTTCCCTCTAGTCTTACACTTCTAAATTAGGGACGGCTAGCACAGATAGCCCTCGAGTAGCTTTGTGCGAATTTCAAAAAAACAAACAAACAAACTGAGTCAATCTTAAACAATCTTGACAGGTGACGCTTTAGACAATGTTAAATAAAAATTCAAGGTAAAAAGTTGCTGAATTGTTTCCCAAACCACCATATTTTCCTCATGGTCGCTGAGATCTAGAGTGTTCAAAGGTGAGATTACATAAAAATATTTATTTGTTGGTAGATGGAAAGCAAACTACAAATATTGTGTATGAAGAACGTTTGTTATGATTTTAAACTTTTGAAATAAAGTTTATGTTGAAGTTATTAATTATAAATATATGATTACTGTTTAACTTACATTGTTGTAATTAAGTGTTAAACATCACCCATCAGTTGACGGGTATTTCAGCTTCCACACAGACCATGGGGATGTGATATTCTATATAGACGAATTTGTTATCCATGGAGATTTAGTGTTCTATGTTTTCCAACTTGTTGCTCATGGAGATGTATTATTCTAAGAAAACAACTGCTCTGTATAATAATGTATTATCAGGAAGGTAATTAGTTACTATGGAAATATATTAACCCATGTGTATTCAGATATTATGTGAAAATAATAGTATTCTGTTTAGAACCAGTAGTTTATTGTGAAGTGAATAAACTCACATGTCTGACTTTTTAGATTATAATATTTTTGGGCAACTTGTGACTATGTAATAAAGTAATAGAATTCGGCTTTAAGCTATTGGTCAAGCGAGATGTCCAATGCCTTAAAAAATAAATTTTACTGCATTTTTAACACAACTGAAAGGCGAGATGCAATAAGTTATGAAGAAATACTATCTGGGAAGATATATATATTTACGCACGATCGCTGTAAATTCTAAGGAGGCTTACTTATTTAAAACCACAGTAACGTGTGAGCATTTAATATATTACGTAAACCGCTGAAAAGTGTAAACACGTAATATTACATAGAGCCACTGTTAAGTGAGAACATTTAATAGTATGTAAACCACTGTAATGTGTAAACACGTAATATTACGTAAAGTCACTCTTAACACGCAATATTACGTAAAGCCACTGTAAAGAGTGAACATTTAATATTATGTAAACCACTGTAAAGTGAGAACATGTAATATTACGTAGAACCACTGTAAAGTGAGAACACGTAATTTTACATAGAGCCACTGTAAAGTGAGAACATTTAATATCATGTAAACCACTGTAAAGTGAGAACACGTAATTTTACATAGGGCCACTGTAAAGTAAGAACATTTAATTTTACTAGAAACTCCCTGTAGTTAGATGTGGTAACATTATTTATAACCACTTCAAAATATGAAGTTGTACAATTGAACATAATCAATGAAAAGTGTTAAGATGTAATATATGTAACGTGTTGTTAAGATGTAATATATGTAACGTGTTGTTAAGATGTAAAATATGTAACGTGTTGTTAAGATGTAAAATATGTAACGTGTTGTTAAGATGTAATATATGTAACGTGTTGTTAAGATGTAAAATATGTAACGTGTTGTTAAGATGTAATATATGTAACGTGTTGTTAAGATGTAAAATATGTAACGTGTTGTTAAGATGTAATATATGTAACGTGTTGTTAAGATGTAATATATGTAACGTGTTGTTAAGATGTAATATATGTAACGTGTTGTTAAGATGTGATATATGTAACGTGTTGTTAAGATGTAATATATGTAACGAACGTGTTGTTAAGATATAAAATATGTAGCGTGTTGTTAAGATGTAATATATGTAACGTGTTGTTAAGATGTAATATATGTAACGTGTTCTTAAGATGTAAAATATGTAACGCGTTGTTAAGATGTAATATATGTAACGTGTTCTTAAGATGTAATATATGTAACGCATTGTTAAGATGTAATATATGTAACGTGTTGTTAAGATGTAAAATATGTAACGTGTTGTTAAGATGTAATATATGTAACGTGTTGTTAAGATGAAATATATGTAACGTGTTCTTAAGATGTAATATATGTAACGTGTTGTTAAGATGTGATATATGTAACGTGTTGTTAAGATGTAATATATGTAACGTGTTGTTAAGATGTAATATATGTAACGTGTTGTTAAGATGTAATATATGTAACGTGTTGTTTAGATGTAAAATATGTAACGTGTTGTTAAGATGTAATATATGTTGTATCACATATTGTTTGAAAAGATAAAACATGTTGAATCTAGTTGACTATGTAATCATAATTGAGTTGCCAATAATAACTAAATTTAATAGAAAAGAGAATGTAAAAACATTAGAGCTAAACTACAAATTAATAAAGTCTAGTCACTTTTTGTCTCTTATAAAGGATAAAATGAGTTATGGAACATAGTAACAGAATCTGGCCACTCGTTATTCTCTTGAATAAAAGAGGTTAAACCGTACATTCGTACAATCCTACCGTTGTTTCTTATGAAGGAATAAAGGTTAAATAACATTTAGGTTATATTGTCACTCGTTATCTCTTATGAAGGAATAAAGGTTAAATAACATTTAGGTTATATTGTCACTCGTTGTCTCTTATGAAGGAATAAAGGTTAAACAACATTTAGGTTATATTGTCACTCGTTCTCTCTTATGAAGGAAAAAAGGGTTATACAATATTTAGGTTATATTGTCACTTGTGTCTCTTATGTAAGAAAAAAGGGTTATATAACAATTTTAGCTCTTACAACTTGTTGTCTTTCCTCAAAGAAACAATAAGTTAAGCCATACATTAGATGAATGTCTCTCATTTTCGTTATCACTAATAAATACAAAAGGCTAAATCATGCAATAATCCAATCTTATTACTTATTGTTCCGTATGAAAGACAAAATGGATTAACTCGTTTGGAATCTCTTTACTTACTGTTTTTAGTAGGAAAACATGGATTAAGTTACGCATCACTAGAACCGGATGGTTAGGGTTCTCCACTCGTAACTTTAGGGTCGCGGGTTCGAATCCCTGTCACACCAAACATGCTCGCACTTTCAGCCGTGGGGCGCTATAATGTGACGGTCAATTCGTTGGTAAAAGAGTAGCCCAAGAGTTGGCGGTGGGTGATGATGACTAGCTGCCTTCCCTCTAGTCTTACACTGCTAAATTAGGGACGGCTAGCGCAGATAGCCCTCGTGTAGCTTTGTGCGAAATTCAAAAAACAAACATAATCTCGCACTTAGAAAAAAAAACGAAACCGGTTTATTTATCCTCTCCTTGAAACCAGTCTCTCACTGTTCAGAATGAGTTAAATCACATTTTAGTAGAATCTTGTCATCATTTTATCGTTCAAACTACAACTAAGTTAAACCATACTGGAATTCCTTCACTCGTTATTGTTAACTGAAATAAAAAAGGTTATATCATACTTTATTGGAATCATGTCATTCGTTGTTTCTGTTTTTAAGAAAAAGAAAAAAAACAACAAACGAATTAAATATTGTGCTGATGACATTCTGTCATTCGTTGTTCCTTATAAAACAATATGTCCATTAAATGTCACGCTAGTGAATTCGTGTCTTTCACTTATTTTCAATGTATGCTAACGTGGAACGTATTAATATGTTACGATGTCTGTTACACTTACCGGGTCATCATTCCTGAATCAGATGATTTTTTAATAAAAAGAAAAAAACACATAACCAGGATGGATAATATATTAGTCGTAAAAGTCATAAACTTTTGTTTCTTAAAATAAATCTTTGTGTTATTCATAACCATTTTTATGTCCAGTCTTCATTTTAAATTTGTGTCAACCTTAAGTCAGGTGAAGTATATGGTTACTCGTTTATCGAAAGAACAAGCATCAGTTGTTACTTTAAACTATTAATGATTTATTCACATTTACAGTACAAAAAGGGAATACTCTGTCAAATGCTTTCTGAAAAATCCAAATACACTAAATCCACACCCTCGTGAGTACAAACAGTAAATTTTTCACATAATCTCATAAGATTCGTGAGGCCAGATTTTTATTAGTCAAACCAAGTTTACTGTCTAATAAAATTTTAAACTTTGTTAAATGAAATTGGTTTGTTTGATTGTTTTGAATTTCGCGCAAAGCTACACGAGGGCTATCTGCGATAGCCGTCCCTAATTAGCAGTGTAAGACTAGAGGGAAGGCAGCTAGTCATTAGCACCCACCGCCAACTCTTGGGCTACTCTTTTATCAACGAATAGTGGGATTAGCCGTCATATTATAACACCCTCACAGCTGAAAGGGCGAGCATGTTTGCTGCAACATGGATTCGAACCCGCGACGCTCCGATTACGAATCGATTGCCTTAACCACCTGGCCATGCCGAGCCCAATTTAGGTAAATACTTTGTGATGCGTTGAGCAGTTCGATATTCAGGATCTTTACTATTTCATTTTCATTTAACAGCCCGATGGTTAAGGCACTCGACTCATAATCTGAGGGTCGCGGGTTCGAATTCCCGTCATACCAAACATGCTTGCCCTTTCAGCCGTAGGAGCGTTATAATGTGACGGTTAATCCCACTATTCGTTGGTAGAAGAGTAGTCCAAGAGTGGGCGGTGAGTGGTGATGACTAGCTAGCTGCCTCTCCTCTAGTCTTACACTGTTAAATTCGGGACAGCTAGTGTAGATAGCCCTCACGTAGCTTTGCGCAAAATCAAACCAAACAAACTTTATTTAAATTAAAACAAATAAACTTTGCCTATACATACGCCCATATTTTGCTACACGTATATTAAATGTATAACATACACGCTCAATCCGAATGGGTTCACAAGCACGGTAAACTTCACATACATTTAACTTCTTACGAACAGATACATTTAGCTTTTATTTTGAAAGCCTCGCGCTAAGTTCTGATTTACTACCTGCTTAAGTACTCTAAGTATTATAAACTTATACATGTCTGCGAGGCATGCGATAAAATGGAAAATATCGTACAAGCCCATCGATTTTGTCTCTGAAGCTACAATAACGGGTTCTGACTACAGAAGAATGCTTCTATAGCTCGCCCTAAACGACTAATGTGATAACAGCGAAGTAACTTTTTTCACGCTCTTATTTGACTAGATAAATAGAAGTGTATGAAAATGTACTATCGATTATTGCTGTCTCTACATACTGTATTTTCGTTTCTTTTTTTCCCATTGTAGCCAAACTTCCATTCTACGAGTAACTATGGTGAAACATGCGGTTACCTCTTATAATTATTTTTATTCATTTGTCAGTTTAAAACCAGAACTATATAAAACGTATTTACCTTATTTTACATTGATCCTAAGAACTCGTGAGACGTCACAAAACTAGAAACGTCTTATTAAACGTATTTAGAAAATAGTTACCACCGATATATCAAGGCCTATCCTCTTTATACTAGAGATAAAATAGATCAGAAAAACATCGTTTAAAGTGCCCTCTACGGTAAGTCCTCTTCGCTTTGATTTATTTCGTCTCTTATTTTGTAAAAAAGACGTGGAAAGTTTCTTTTTTCTACGCTTATTAGTCTGTACGAACCAAATAATTACCAAACAAATTGCTATTAATGTACAAACACAGTTCGTTACTTGCCATCAAATATAAAACCGATGTAAAAAAAAATAAAAGTTAGCGCTATGTTTGTAACAACGTCATACGCGAATCGTCGTGAAGTGTCTGCATGTTTAACGTTGTAATCATAAATTGGCACAAGCAGTGAATGACAGAAACATAGAGAACCTGGAATCGACGGAGTTTTATGTACCTTTCGTGCAAACGGGTAAAACATGTTAACTAAAGTAGAGAGTAAAGTAGCAATTGTATATTAATTATAGCATATCGTGGACATACGTGTAGAAAGAATAACATACACAGGGAATAAAACGGTAAGATGGCGCTGTTGTTTTACATATTATCGCATGATAAAACGATAATCTAAGAGCTGTAATAAATTAGCTATTTATATACTTTCATCGTGATGTTCGTTTGATAAAACATAATTGTATTTATATAAACCTCAGATTCTAGACACACATTAGTCTAATATATACTACTGAACACAATGTTTACGGAATATTTGTTAAGCCTAACTACGTGGATATGTAATTGTAGATAAACATCTGAGTTACTTGTGCTTTGTAAAACTAAAGTATATTCGCAGCAAAACACGTGATTAGCCAAACATTTAAACATATTGAAATATAGGTTGTTTTATAGAATACAGATTGTTTGGTTTCTCAACCTTGCCTATTCCTGGCAATTTAGAAAAACGTGTTACTTGTACTTATGTGGAAATTGATCTTCATCCTAAAGATAAAACCAGTTTTTTAATGTGGTAATTGACTTAGCTATCCTCAAAACTGCACTAAAGAAGCCGAAATTTTAATTTTTACTGCACATTAAAGCCGTGTATCTAAAAAGGAGCTTTTCACTTATTTATTACACAGTGACGTGTCTTACCGAATGACTCTCACGAGATTTCTTGTAAACTTGTCCCGCTAGGTGTCGTAAAGCTCTTATAATTTATTTTCGCTACGAACAAACTGAAGCATGTGAAAAATGACTGAACACAGCTTCCCATGACTTTCTACATAATTCGTTAATAAAAACGTGTTACAAATAACTTGCTTACAAATTATCATTAAAAATTCAAATAGTGAAATGAATAAATATAGGAAATAGCTAATAATAAGAAGCATTAATCAGAGTTTTCTCTGTAGTTCGTTTTGTCATAATGACACTTTGTAATAATACCATGTAGTTAACCCTTTCAGAACTGCCTCTTAAAGTATTAAATATACTTTGTCATAAAATCTGATTTCGTGTGCAAAAGCATTGTAATGTTTATAAATTCTATTAAATTTTGTTATTTTTATTTAATATATTATAAATTAGTAGTATGTAAACCGTAACGAGTACAAATGGTTACGACGTTGGTCATAGAGACCTGTGCAGTGTTAAAAGGGTTAATTAAAATCTGTACTGTAAATAATTTCGCAGTTTATTGTGGTTTTTCTGTCAGAGTGACATCTCTTAATAATTCTCATCCAATTAAATAATTTACTCTCATACTTTGTTGTTTTTCTCTTAAAGTGACGTTTCGTAATATTATTCTATTTTCAGAAATTCCAAATTAAATAAACTATACTAATCAGATATATAATAAAGGATAATTACAGATACAATACATTCCATATTTCAACAAAATTATACCACCTTTAAACCGATCCATATGGTAAGAACGTAGCTGATGCAACGTTTTATTTTAGACGTTGAAAGTTTTAAATAGAATCGACCATTTAAAATTTAAGATGCAGGATCTCATACAATTCAGATGTGTAATGATGCTTAGAAAGGCATATAGCTAACCCGCTGCAACACAACTGATTCTATCTATAGCTTATGACCATACATGCAATCTTAAAAACGAATCATCCTATCACATTTGTTACTAGCAACAATTTAAAATTATAATTTTTTACTTAAGAAGTTTATTAACATGGAATAAAATAATGACTGCAAATATTTTAAGGAATATTTTGTCTCATTTAAAAAACAAAAGCAACAAGAGTGAGAGAACTTAAAATACTGTCTTTCTTTGTTTCTTTTGCTAAATATCATTAGTAAATAATTACTCTAATAGTGCTAATTTGCACTGTAAAAATAAATAAAAATTGTTGTTTGGTTAAATTGATAGAATGATATTTTAAATTCACACAGATATATATATATATATCTTAATAAAAATATTTAATAATATTACTCTTAAGATACACAACTCAGTATATCTCAGATTAATGTCTATTATACCCGATTAATAAGACTGACTTTATTAAATAAACAGAAAGGTAGATACATGACAGACATGAAAGTAGCTTGTAATAGAGAAATAGGTTAGCAAAATGTAAATAACTTGTTCTGAATAAAGTGGAATAAGCCTGTAGGCCTGAAACTATCATTAGTTATATATTGTAATAAGTTAGCTTTAAATAAACCATTAAAGACAATAAATTAGAATAACTTATTAAAACAACTAATTTAAACATATATTGCAATACATATGTGTATGTAAATACGTCGTAATAGGTCAGAATAAATGGCAATAGATATGTAGGTATATAGAACTGCTAATAGAAAAAATTCGAAATACATTACAGCGAGTAGTTAAGTCTGAAGAAAACACTATATATTAAAATAAATATTTAGATCTAGGTAAGTCATAATATATTAAATAAATTATAATAAATATAATTATAAGAATTATAATTATAATAAATAAGTTCATAACATATTAGAATAAATTATGTTAATAGATAGGTTTAAATAAGTCATAAGTTATTAGAATACCTTATAATAAACAGGTAGATCTAAATAAGCTAATAGCATATTAAAATAAATTATGTTGAATACATAGGTTTAAGTAAGTCATTAGAATAAATTATAATAAATAGGTAGATCTAAATAAGCTAATAGCATATTAGAATAAATTATGTTGAATAGATAGGTTTAAATAAGTCATAAGTTATTAGAATAAATTATAATAAATAGGTAGATCTAAATAAGCTTATAGCATATTAGAATAAATTATGTTGAATAGATAGGTTTAAATGAGTCATAAGTTATTAGAATAAATCATAATAAATAGGTATATCTAAATAAGTTAATAGCATATTAGAATAAATTATATTGAATAGATAGGTTTAAATAAGTCATAAGTTATTAGAATAAATTATAATAAATAGGTATGAAGGTGTCATAACAGACCAGAGTAAGTTACAATACATCAAATAAAAATAAAGAAGCCATAAGAGAGCAGAAAACTCAAAATGTAACTGTGAAGAATTATAACAAATTAAAATACTAACAATAAATAAGTGGATCTGAAGAAGTCGTAATATATTAGAATACCTTCCGATAGATAGTTAGTATGATGAATCCATAACAGATTAAAATAAACAGACAAGTATGAATAAGCCATACTATCTAATACATCGAAACGATAAACAATAAGCACCAGTTCGTAATGAGTCGAAATAAATAATACATCAGCGCGAATTACGAGGCCAAAGGCCAGTTCTCAATACGTCATAACAGATTAAAATAACTTATTGTATGTAAGCAATTTAAGGTAAATTAATATAGATAAATAAGGCTCACCGAAATTAATCTTTACAAACTTATAAAATTAAGTACAACACATAAACCATCAAAATAAAATTTAATGTAAAATAAATTATATTTTTGTGTGTTTTATATGTCAAAGTATAGAAGCATTCTGTTTGTTTCAGAATTTTGAGTAGAGATACCCGGATGATGTACGCGCATGTCCATCCCTAATTCTGATCGTAACTCTTATAGCTCTCTGATATACCAAAATATCAGACACGTTTTCGCTGATGTGCGATGAATTTCGAGCTCCATAATACGAACGAACCAACTACAAACCAAAATCCAGCCCTGTTGAAACAACGAAGGCTTTAGGCTATTGGATATAGAGTTGCCACGAGAAATTCTAATAAAAATAACCTTATAATAAACCACATCGAGCTAATGTATTATCTCATGCTTGTGATACTTTTTATGTTCTAATACATATGGTAAATTTATTATTAATAAATGCACTCTGAGGTCGATCTGTTTACTTTCAGACTTGGACTGTATTATTAGAAATTTTATTACGTATCTCTGGGTCCGGCATGGCCAGGTGGGCTAATAGGTTCGATTCGTAATCTGAGGGTCGCGGTTTCGATTCCCCGTCGCATCAAACATGATCGCCCTTTCAGCCGGAAAAGCGTTATAATGTGACGATCAATCCCACTATTCGTTGGTAAAAGAATAGCCCAAGAGTTGACTGTGAGTGGTGATGACCAGCTGCCTTCTTTCTATTCTTACACCGCTAAATTAGGGACGGCTAGCGCAGATAGCCCTCGTGCAGCTTTGATCGAAATTCATGAACAATAACAGTTTATACCAGACGAAGGTTCGTAAAGTTTTAGACACGATACTGTTTTATACAAGTTAAACTGGAAACTGATATCTCACCAATACTTATGTAGTAATTTCTATTATTAGCTTTTCAGAAAAAAGAACAACAACCATAAATGGTGATAGATTTAAATGTATACATAAAAAATTAGCCACCTAACGTAATACGAGGGTGGCGGGTTCGAATCCCGGTCGCACAAAACTTGCTCGCCTTTTCAGCCGTGGGAGCATTATAATGTGACAGTGAATACCACTATTCGTTGGTAAAGAGTAGCCCAAGAGTTGACTGTGGGTGGTGATGACTAGTTGCCTTCCCTTTAGTCTCACACTGCTAAATTAGGGACGGCTAGCACAGATAGCCCTCGATTAGCTTCGCGCGAAATCCATAAACAAACAAACAATGTATCTTTCATTATCTAAAAATTAAATATCATAATTACCTAATTTTTTACATAAATACGGGCAAAACGACATACCTGAAAAATAAAACGTATAAATATAATATTAAATAATTGTTATAAGTTATAGTTAGAAACAGTCCTAACATTCATATTAATATGATGACCTTATAATTAAATCAATTTAACGTACACAATATTTTACTGCAAAAGAAAAAAATCACACCATGAAATAAAGTTGTTATTTTGAAACGTCACATGACGATCAGTTTATTATCCCTAAGGGAAAGATAAAAACCCGTGGTAGGCATAGCATAGATAGCTCATTGTGCAACTGTGTGCTTAACTATAAAAAAATAAGAGTTTATGAAAGTTTTTATAGCTACTTGTTAACACCACTTGACAAAGTATTGTTTAGCTTCATGTGTTACTGGTTTGGTGATAACACTACCCAACAACGTATTGTTTAGCTTCACGTGTTACTAGTTTGGTGATAACACTACCCAACAAAGTATTGTTTAGCTTCATGTGTTACTAGTTTGGTGATAACACTACCCAACAAAGTATTGTTTAGCTTCATGTGTTACCGGTTTGGTGATAACACTACCCAACAAAGTATTGTTTAGCTTCATGTGTTACTAGTTTGGTGATAACACTACCCAACAAAGTATTGTTTAGCTTCATGTGTTACTAGTTTGGTGATAACACTATCCAACAAAGTATTGTTTAGCTTCATGTGTTACTAGTTTGGTGATAACACTACCCAACAAAGTATTGTTTATCTTCATGTGTTACTAGTTTGGTGATAACACTATCCAACAAAGTATTGTTTAGCTTCATGTGTTACTAGTTTGGTGATAACACTACCCAACAAAGTATTGTTTATCTTCATGTGTTACTAGTTTGGTGATAACACTACCCAACAAAGTATTGTTTATCTTCATGTGTTACTAGTTTGGTGATAACACTACCCAACAAAGAATTTTTTTAGCTTCATGTGTTACTAGTTTGGTGATAACACTACCCAACAAAGTATTGTTTAGCTTCATGTGTTACTAGTTTGGTGATAACACTACCCAACGAAGTATTGTTTAGCTTCATGTGTTACTAGTTTGGTGATAACACCACTTAACAAAGTATTCTTTAGCTTCATGTGTTACTAGTTTGGTGATAACACTACTCAACAAAGTATTGTTTTTCCTGATTACGTGTTTGGTAATAATACCTCTCAGCTCCATTGTACTTGATCTCATGTATTGTTGGCACGTTTATGACAAAATAATTAAAACGATTTTCAAGCTCAAACGAGGAATATGAACTACATATTCAATATTATCGATTTTTAATAAATCGTTATATTTTTAGACGAGACGTCTTGTAGGTGATGCATCAAAATAATAGTGTATTTTTATCATTCGTAATTTATGTATCACATTTTGCATAAAACAGAAATTTGAGAAATTTACACCCGTAAAAGTTACAGCGAAAATTAATGCGTATTATTACCAATTCTTTTTACCCTGTGTTTAATGAGATAAGCATAGATGGATGAGATGATACATTTTATTTGTTGAGTTGGCATCATAAAACACGTGCATAAAGAAACTGTATAACATGACAGAATGAAGAAAACAAATGATGTTCAGAAGTAAAACTTACTTCGATGTCCAAGCTCTTCAAAAAATGGTAGAAGTTACTATATGGGAAGATTTGGAGCAAATCTATATTGATGGTAAACAGTGATAACAGATTGGCCAGAGGTGATCGAAGCAATACGTAAAATTTCAACAGTTCCCAGTAGAACATGAATAAATGGATGTAATGTAAAAGTAATGACAAATGTATTTCAGACCTCAAAAAAGCGTTGTTTCAGTTGGAAATAGAAACATGTGTTAACTTAGCTAGTAGAACATGGATTTGTATACAAGGAGCACATATTTAGAAAAGTTACTACAGTTTAACGAAGCAGTTTAAAGTTCTGTATAGTTTCTAATAGATTCCTGGCTTTTGTTTAGCAGCTGGAAAATCTGACACTTTATTTCTTAAAATATATACAGTATAAACATACGGTGATAACAGTTTGGAAGAAAAGAGTTGCAGTCTCCAATAACTCAGGAAATCGTGAAAGTAATAACATAATAAAGAAAGGAAACAAGAAGTGTTAGCAAAAGTTTAAAAAGGCTGCTATTAATAAAAATATTCAGCCTTCAGCTAAACATGGTTTTGTTGAACTATTACATTAAGTTGTTCCGGTATTTTCAACTTGAGTGGGTATTTATAAAGACCATATCAGAAACTCCTGAACATCTCTATAAAACCGTCTTTCCTTTGAAACTGTTGAGCAGCTGGAAGGCAACAGGTCAACAACAGCTATTGCCTAATGTGTTGTTACTATTTACTCAGCAACAGGATTTGTTAGAACATTTATGAAGTCCTCGCAGCTGAAAGTGTAGAACGTTGTCAGAAAGAGACTGTGGATCTAATCTTAGGACTTCTGACCCACAACCATCGAGTTAACCACTAGGTCGTGTCCACCGCCAATAAATTGAAATCTGGGTGCAAAAGGATCATTGGAAACAATATACAGACGTGCCTACATTCACACAAAATAAATAAACGGAACTTCTAAACGTTTATCAATAATTGTAATTAAAATAAATGGACGTGATTAGATATATAATAACCACACTTATAGCGCAATAAAAATGTTATATATCTTGAGATAATAAAATGAACTGGACAGTTAATAAGCTACTCTCAATAGAATATAATGAAAGACATTACAGTGGATACGTGAACAAGGTTGTTACAGGATCGTATGTAGTTGGATTTAAGAATGGTTGGGAGTCGGAACCAGCGAAAGTACAACTGTATAAAATTATTGTAATGGATTTGAATACTACAGATAATGAGGCATCTTACCTTAATATACCTTAGCGTTAGAACAGGTGGCATTACAAATATTAATATGCCATGAATGGACTCTTAAATAGAGTTGTGTGGTGTTAGAATACCAACATAGGGCAAATATACTACATTTTATAAAGGTTTTCTGTTAGGAAAATAACGTGGTTTGTGGTGCCAGAGAAAACGAATGTGACACAAACACAATGTAACATATGGATGTGTAATATTAGGTTAATTAATGTGACATGCATATATTTCACGTACGGATATGTGGTGCAAGTTATATCAATGTGTCGTGCGTATATCATAGAATATTATTATGCCTCTCGATTCCATGAAGGAACATAGGGCCGCAATCACTTGCGGATTCATTAACAGGCTGGTTTTCTTTTAAGTGAGTAGATTGTTAGCCAACCGCACAACCCCAACCAGGAGGATAAACCTGAGCCGTCCCTAATTTTGCAGTGTAAGACTAGAGGGAAGGCAGCTAGTCATCACCACCCACCGCCAACTCTTGGGCTACTCTTTGACCGTCACATTATAACGCTCCCACGGCTAAAGGGCGAGCATGTTTAGCGCGACTGGGATGCGAACCCGCGACCCTCGGATTACGAGTAGCACGCCTTAACACGCTTGGCCATGCCGGGCCATCATAGGATATAGATGTATGTTATTAGGCATATCGAAACACAATTATATATATATGTAACATGTGATTCTAATCACTGTGGCATGAATACATTGCAACATATGGGTGTTTCACATAGAAATATCAGTTTCACACGAATAGACTGTGACATACGGATGTGCATTGTTGATGATACCAGAGTAGTAAGACACTCTTATACATACAGATGTGTGACGAGACGTACTCAGTTTCACACGAATGTACTGTAAAAAATGGATGTTCAATGTTAACTATGTTAGTGTGACACGCCCATACTGTGACATATAGCTATGCGTGGCGTAAGCTCATCAATAGAGCACGAATATTCCGAAACATATGTATGTGTAACGTTAGGACGTCAGTATAACACCAGTACGAAGCAAAGTGTGATAAATGTATAAAATACATCAGTACCAAGCAGCGGTGAAATGTTGTATTAAAGACACTAGTACAAAGTAACGTTGAAAGTGTTGTATTAAAGACACTAGTACCAAGCAGCGGTGAAAGTGTTGTGTTAAAGACACTAGTACAAAGTAACGTTGAAAGTGTTGTGTTAAAGACACTAGTACAAAGTGACGTTGAAAGTGTTGTATTAAGACACTAGTACAAAGTAACGTTGAAAGTGTTGTATTAAAGACACTTGTACAAAGTGACGTTGAAAGTGTTGTATTAAAGACACTAGTACAAAGTGACGTTGAAAGTGTTGTATTAAAGACACTAGTACAAAGTAACGTTGAAAGTGTTGTATTAAAGACACTAGTACAAAGCAACGTGTGAAAGAGTTGTGTTAAAAGCATGAATAAGACAGCAATACAAAGCAATATATATATATATGGATTATTATAGATACGAATATAGTACTAAGTAACCGTAACATATGGATGATTTGTATTCGGGACATCAGTAAGACAAAAAACTGTTTGCTTAGAAAATCCTTTAGAACTTTAAGACTCAGGCAAGAAGAGAATATTCTAACTAATGTTACAATAAAAATAATATTTTAATTCTAGTTTATGAATAAATAAATACAGATCGTGAAAATGAATGGGAAATGATTATCAGAATATCCGTTTTTACTTTTAGAATAACATCACAAAAAAAACACAAGCACGACGGAAAAATAAATTTGTTTTATGGTTAACGATTCTCGAACAAACAGGAATATTAATAAATGGTTTCGTAATAATTTTATATAAATTTACAGTTTTATAACAGCTGTTTATAACCTACGAAGTTACAGTTTTATAACATTTGTTTATTACGTTCAAAGTTATTCTGTTATATATTATAAAGTAAAACTGAACTTTAAATCTTTAATAATAAACTAAAAAAATTTAGTACAAAGATAGGTTAATTTATAAAACAAATAATTAAAGTTCATAGAAATGACTACTGAATAAACTGAAGTCGTTTTACAATGTCATTATTTTAAGCTTTATGACATTAAATTACGTTTATTTTTAACGTCTTCAAAGACTCTTGGTTTAGCTGTACTTTTAAGGATTTCAAAGTATCTCCAGTCACTACCTGAGTTTGTATTATCCCACAAAGATGTTTCGAAGAAGGCCTCGCTGCTGCAGCCAGCACCGTCACCAGTGCGAGTGATCCAAGAATACGAATGCCTCTGTGCATCAGCATCCTGTGTCCTCTAACAATCCCCGTTGATTTAGTCTTGGACAGAGTCTGCTAGCTTCTCATTGGATAGCACCGCCGTCTTCTTCCAATACCGCATCTCTGTCTACAGCAACGAGCACGCGTCTTTTTGCCGTCCTCTATAGTCCGATCTAAAGCTGCTCGTAACTAGCAGGCACTGATGTCTGAGCATCATCAGAGTTTTGCCGAGTTCTAGCTTGACAACACATGAATTTGACATTTAACAACATTCTTATTGTTAATACGATCATTGACATCGGTGAACACCTCTGTATATTTCTCAATCCCAAATATTCTATTTCATAATAAACCAGAAGCCCAAATTCCTTTTTTATTCATCGCTAGTTATCACTAGTTTGTGCCGAAAAGAAAAATATATAATTAATCTGAGCACCTGTTTCAAACATTAGAGAATTTCTCATAATGTGGCATTGAACTTCAATTATGATGCACTGATTTTTATTAAGAGCCAGCATGAAACAATCCATTTACAAAGCAAATTACGATTTACATTTTTAACACATATATATATTTATGTGTTCAAATAAAGTGAAGATGCGTAAAAAGTTTTATTGTAGACAGAAACAAATAAAAATTTAAGTGTAAACAAGTTTCAAAATATCAGACTTGCTTGAAAATTATTCTGCTAAACAGGAAAAAAGAGAATGGTATGAACATATTACAAGAAATATTCCAAACATAAATTTTTTACAACTGTAAAATACTGGAAAAAAATTATCATAGCGACATGGTACTTCGTACAGAATAAACGTGGGGCGAGCTGCCTTAAAACGTAAAGTTTTAAGCTTTACGTTTAGATGCTGCAAAACTGGATCCACAATATGAGGCCGTAGTGCGTTATAAGAATAACAATAGTAGCCAAAAAAAGTTAGCGAAGGGAACTATTGACTAGCTGCCTTCTAACTAGCGTGTGGTTTAACATTAGGGATGGTTATATACAGGGTGTTCGGAAAGTCAGTGTGCACTTATATATTTATTAACAGACATGTTTCAGTATGGAATACAGGAGGTAAATATGAATGACAATTATAAACAATGTTGAAAGTGACCCCCGTTGGCATCAATACAGGCCTGTATCCTTCTTATTTTGTTTATAAACACCGCTATCAGTTGCTGGCTTGAAATAGACTGAATAAAATATGATTACAAAACTGCACAGTGACTTTTCGAACACCCTGTACAAATAACCATTTTACAGCTTTCCGTGATAGTTCTGAACTGTAAAATAATGTGCACATATTTTATTTAAAGTTCTTACAAACTTGATACAAGTATCACAAAGTTTAAATCAAATCGTCCTTTTGGTCCCACACACTCACGTATGCAAAAACGCCTGGTGCAGGAAAAACCTGATAAACGTTTACAAAAAAAAATTAAATCCTGAAATAAAAACTTCTTCGTAATGCATTTTCAGATATAAATAGATGCTGTCTCAACAGTAGCATAACATATACCTTCAGATCTATATTCTACGATTAAGAAATTGGTATTACTTTGTTGTTGTTTTTTCTAGCGACCTCAAAATGCTTTGTCCATTGTAATAATATTTCACGTTTTCTGTTCTGTATTGTTCTCTCGACTGTATGTTCTTGGTTTGTAATATTTCTACTGTTTGCTACCAAAATAAATATTTCCAAGAGTATCTATTTAAAAAGAGGGAAACAGTTTTGATCTTCCAAAGTAACTCGGAAATTTTAACAAAGCAGAGAGCCCCTGTATAACTGTTTTCCCTGCATTAATTTGAAATACTGAAAGACGGTCTGTGAAGTGTTACGAGCAACAATAGGCTTGATTACTGAGAATTTCTTACATAAAATTCACGCTATACCTTCCGCAGGGTACCCAAGAATTTGCCGTTTTAAGAGTAATTAAAACCAAATAAGAAGCTCTAACTCTGAGTTTCTCTTAATACATGAACCAATAGTATTTCTTCTTAGATGAGCATAACTTCAGTAATTAATAGCATGTTTTGTTAAATGAACACGCACATTGCAGAATTCACTTACTTCCTTAATATATGCACGGGGTAATAGCGTCCAAGTTTTATTATGATTACAAAATATTCATAAAAAATTATGCAAAGCGTACATGGATATTAGCTCCTTTAGGGCTGAAATTAGGAGAGAAAATACAACATTTGTATATCTGTACCGGCTTATTTAAGACGCATTACCGAAGTATGGAACGAATTATTGTTATATCTTTATTATTCTCGTGATGACCTGGGAGCAAACAATACCGAAGGACAGACTGAGATTATTTTCAGATACGTCAATTGTGACGTCTAATTAAACTTTATTGGCGCCGTTTTGGCTGTTGCAAGAAAAAAACATTCAGTGGTAATTCCTTCCAGAGAAACGAACAATATTCTTTCTTTCTCACATTAATCTTGACGCCATGACACATGGGATATCTTGGTTTAATAACATTTATATTGTGTGTGAATTTTACCCATACTGATTGCAGATGTTTATCACGAGAATTTTACCTACTATGTTCATTTAATAAGCTGTGTGATGAGGACACAAATATTATATTTTCTCTTTTTTTCTGCAAATCTTGAGGATTTTACTTTCCAGGAATCAACTGATAGATTCCAAACACTCTTTGAACTTATCAAAATCTGACTCCACGAATATAGTACAAGGATAATTATTTTTATCTTATAAAAATAACTACTTTTGTTGGTGTTTGGTTTTGCCAATTTATGAGACTTTACGGTCTCTATGTTTGTAGAAATATTTAAGCCAAGAATGATGATCAATTGGAAGAAGTTCTTTAGTAAGAAAAACAAATCTTGTGTGCGTGATGTAGTTTTATAAACTAATCTAAAACTATCTCAGGGACAGTAAAGGTAAAATGTGGGTTTGATCCGACTTTCTAAAGTTATTCTTTGTTTACTAATGTATGAAAGACAAGACTATATAGTATTACTGTTGGTAGACCGGATAGACTTGCGAGTTTCTTAGTAGGGTGCTGGTCATTTTTTTCTGATTAATGTTGTGGGTGACCATTGAGTTTTAAAGTATCGTGTGTGAAATAATTTTTTGAGCTATTATAATGTTTTAATCCATACATTATAACTCATTGAAACATTTTTCTTCCTTGAAAATAAGTTATTCAGAAAGCCCCTGGTTGTTTTATCTTCAAAATTATTCTTGGTAAGCTTCATAATAATATAAATAGGTGACTCTGGATCGTTGACTAGCTATAGGTGGGATGGAAAATTCATTTCAACGAATGAAAATCACAGTCATATTTTCCTTTGTATTTCAAAAACAAATTAACTTCAGTAGACAAAATAACTTCAGTATACAAAAGCGTGATTATCCAATTGTGAGGAACGTCTTCTAAACGGAATCGATAAGCGTTTATTGTCTTCCACTGTGTGTGTTGGTGGTGTTGACTCATCTGTAAAAACATCAGTTAACTACCAAGAAAGGATCATTGCCTTGATTTTATAGCCGGCTAAACTTTATCTGGGGTTTGGTTTAGCCCCCTTCCGAATTTCTGATCAGGATTTTTTGGCTCTTTCTAAAACGACTACCGAATAACTTCTTTCTCCTCTGTTTCTGGTTAATGCCATTTAATAAAATGGTTAACATACACAGAATATATCAACATAGATCATTTTATTTCACATCTAAACGATAGTTTTGTTGGACTCTATAAAACTTTCCTTTAAACATTAAACACAATAGCAGAAAATAACTATTACTTGTATTTGTTTTGTTTGTTTCTTGAATTTCGCGCATAGCTACACGAGGGTTATCTGCGCTAACCGTCCCTAATTTAGCAGTGTAAGACTAGCGGGAAGACAGCTAGTCATCAACACCCACCGCCAATTCTTGGGCTACTCTTTTACCAACGAATAGTGGGATTGACCGTCACATCATAATGCCCCCACGGCTGAAAGGGCGAGTATGTTTGGTGTGACGGGGATTTGAACCAGTGAGCCTCAGATTACAGGTCGAACGACTTAACCCATTTGGCCATGCCGGGCCTAACTATTACTATGTTGCCCCTAGTTCAAAAATATGATGCGTACGTCAAGTAGGAAGAGTGTGTGTACCAAGACACCTTCCTTTAAGACTTGAAGCCAAGTTCTAAACGTCCTCTCACACTCATCTTATTTATATCACCCAAGACTCTGTGAATCACATTTGGTCTCAATATTTTATGAACACTAAACACGTACCACAGCTATTACTCATTATTATTAGAAAAATTAGCTATTAGTTAGTAAATCATTACACAAACTAGAAGTTAAATAAAACCATGTCAGAGTATGTGGCAGGAGTTGTATACAATCTTAAACGTGGGCTAGAAATTACTTTTCAGATTCAAATCATTTCACACACCCGAATTTCGAATAATATAAGAACACAACACAAAATAGAATTAATTTAAAATACGCTACTTTTACCATTTGAAACTTTAGAGCCTATAACGTTTTTTTTTTTTCTCATAAGATAAGACTTCTGAAAATCTTTACGTTGTGCACTTCATAAGCAAGTTTACGAAACACTAATTCAGTTTCAAAAAAATGAGAGAAGAAATTACTATTTGATATCGTACTAGAATTTCCAACATGCACGGTAACAACCACACAACAATTCAATAGAGTCTGTAAACATTGGTTCAGGTTTATAGGAGTAAGAAGACAAATCTACACATTGGTACTTACCACTAGTTCTAAATATGATCGATGTTGACCACACTACACTTCAACAAGGTCTGTAAACATCAGTTCAGGTTTATAGGAGTAAGAAGACAAATCTACATTGGTGGTACTTACACTAGTTCTAAATATGATCGATGTTGACCACACTACACTTCAACAAAGTCTGTAAACATCAGTTCAGGTTTATAGGAGTAAGAAGACAAATCTACACATTGGTACTTTACCACTAGTTCTAAATATGATCGATGTTGACCACACTACACTTCAACAAAGTCTGTAAACATCAGTTCAGGTTTATAGGAGTAAGAAGACAAATCTACACATTGGTACTTACACTAGTTCTAAATATGATCGATGTTGACCACACTACACTTCAACAAAGTCTGTAAACATCAGTTCAGATTTATAGGAGTAAGAAGACAAATCTACACATTGGTACTTACCACTAGTTCTAAATATGATCGATGTTGACCACACTACACTTCAACAAAGTCTATAAACATCAGTTCAGGTTTATAGGAGTAAGAAGACAAATCTACACATTGGTACTTACCACTAGTTCTTGATGTGATCGGTGACGACCAGATCATGTTTTGAACACACGCATCAAAAAAACGTATCTCACTACTATCGAAGTGAAAAAGCGATCCTCCATACCAGGTACTTAACGTTAATTTATCTTTTAACAATAGTACTACACTTTAACAAACTCTAAACATCTTAGTTCCTACTTCTTCAGTGGAGAAAAGGCAACTACCATACCACTACTAGTAAGGGTATGCAAAAATAAATTCCCTTCATATTGTGTAGTTCCTTAAATTTAATAGCTTTACTAGTTACCTATAAGTAGAGAAGACAGCTCTTTGACTCTTCATTTCATAAATGTTTTGGATGTAAATGATACGACAGAAATGCACTTTGGGATTTCGACATTATCCCAGTTTCTAAACATGGTTCACACCATGTTCGATAAATCATGTTAGTTTACTGCGCAATTTAATTTGAGCTCTGCGTTAGTCTAGAACTTGGTTATCAGATCGTAGAAGATCCGTTCTTATCTTCACAACGTGTTTTGTTGTATTACAAGCAGAGTGAATGTTGCGTGGTTTTCCACTTGTTTCGTTGTATTTCTCTACAGTAATGCAACTCTATAGACAAACAATTACAGTGTTACAAAATCGGTTCATTTCTAGTTTTATAAGATTAGGGGATTATTTCTGTTCCTTTCAGAAAATCGTTGTTATTTTTTGTTGATTATTGTAACACTAAACTTGTGTTGATGGATCTTCTTTGAACAATAACCACTCCATGTGATCGTCTTGTATACATACGGTTGCATTAATACCTTGAAACGCTTAAACAAAATACATACGAGCCATTCGTTCTATGTACTACACAACTCATGCTGGGATCATGAAAACTACGTAGATAACTCGACTGTCAGTAGATATAACTAATGCTTGCAAACACAGGAGGAAACGTACGTTACCTGAGTCAGTACTTTGTCAGTTTCATCAACAATATGTTTAAATATAAATCATGGGCCATTCACTTGTTGGATCTGTTACATAACTTTGTCCTTTGCTTAATATTTAAACATATTGTTAATAAAATGACAACGTACTTGTTGAGGTAACGCACGTTTAAAATGACACTAAACCTGACTCGTTAATTAATTATAATGTTAATGAGCGAAAACGACCTATGACAAAAGAAACAGAGAAAGAAAGTTTTAGAGAGACCTTCTGGTCGTTATGAAAAATAACTACAACTCCTAGATGGTAGCAGAACTTTAAGTATGTTAATATTCTATATTGTTGTTTAGAATACACAAAACCAGTCAGTTACTGTTACAAATCTTAGGGAATATAGAGTAGTAGGATCTTTCCGTAGTTGTTTATCGTTAGGAGTACCACGTGACGAGCTGGTAGACACACAATATGACGTTTATTGAACAATCAATACGTACGTTATTACATCTTAGTGAATTTGAGCTATTATTGGCCGGTTTCTGCCTCCTGTGTTAAAGGTTTCTGTCGGTTTTAGTACAGGCATAATTTTTATGTCTTGTGTTGCCATGAAAACGTGTTAATATTGTTTACAAAGAAGTAAAATCAGGGTCTTGCCAACAGATGAAAGTGATGTCTTTACTACTTGCTAAAGTGGAGATGAAAATGTCTGGACTTTAAATTTCAATATCGTAACAAACAGAGAATACATTTTAAATGCTTAATTTTTAATTTTGTCAATAAAAGTGTTTCTTATGTGTACAGTAATGGAAATAATTAAGGAAACAGGAGAAGAGGTAAATATGCTCGATAGGAGTGTTATCTTTTTTATATAAAACAGAAATGTTGTCTAATGCAGTATTGTGTTGACATGACACTGTGTGACTGGCTGTCACGCAACCAATCAGAAAGTGCCAAACCAGCACAAGGCCTACATAAGTACAATCACGTGAGACAGTTTTAAAGTTTGAATCTTGTGGAGAGCATGGTTATTCATAAGAAGGAAATTACAAATGACAAGCTTATAAAAATCAGGGCATTAGCTAAAGAAGACTAGTCCTATCAGTATTCTACAGTCAACGAATGCTACATACCAGACCCTAAAGAAAGTTCGTGAAATTAGTATTGTTGGAAGAAAATCCAAACAATCTGAAAGTGGTGTAACGTTCCTCAGAATAAATTAACAGCGTGATAGGAGGATGAAACAAGATATAAACACTGAAACTGATAAGACGAATTAAAATAGTGAGATTATCGAGCCTGGGAAAATGTGTTCTCTACAGACGACTACTCAGAGGCAGACCGTCGTTTTATCTTTGGACTCAGAATGTTAGGAACTTTGAATTTTGATACTCATGGTGGGTAGAGCACAAACAGCCTATAGAGTAGCTTAAAAATAATTCGAAATATCGATACGTTGTTCCGTACTTTATTTTAATTAAAGTGTTAATACCCATGACAGCCTTCTTAAGAATACGATGTACGATCAGTACAAGATATGGGTGGGTAGGTACAAGATATGGGTGGGTAGGTACAAGATATGGGTGGGTAGGTACAAAATATGGGTGGGTAGGTACAAGGAATGGGGTAGATCAGTGCGAGTTATGGGATAGATCAGTAGAAGGTGTGAAGTGGATCACACAAATGTAAAGCTGTATATCAGCAAAGGGTGTCGGGAGCTTACGTAAAATAGAAGGTACCATGACTGCCGACAGATATACAGGAGTTCCGATCCACCATGCCAAGAACGGATCTCATTGGACGCGTTCATGTCTTTCAACATGAAAATGACCCCAAACATATGACCACGTATGGAAAATCTATTTGGATCGTAAAGAGGCTAATGGATTGGTTTGGTTTGTTTTGAATTTCGCGCAGAGCTACATGAGGGCTATCTGCGCTAGCCATCCCTTATTTAGCAGTGGGAAAGCAGCTAGTCAACACCACCTACCGCTTACTCTTCGAGTGTTCTTTTACCACGTCACATTATAACGCCTCCACGGCTGAAAGGACGAGCGTGTTTGGTACGACAGAGATTCGAACCCGCGACATTCAGATTATGAGTTGAGTGCCTTAACCACCTTGCCATGCCTGACCAGACTGATATAATACCGGTAACAACATTCATCATGAAGGCTAAATGTTTTTATACAGTGCTGAGAATGATAAACGACAACCAATCAACTTGAATGAACCGTGGAAAGTGATAACAAATACCATGAGCAACATCCTTCGGTTTTCATTGGTTAACTGTTGGGGAGCATTAATATTATACTATGTAACACAAGTTTTGTTCCTGGATAGTATGTGTTATTTCTGAATTGCTTATGTTGTAAAAGTACAGAAAATGGCCATTATTCCCTTCAAACTTTGCTTTTGTGACCTGGATAAGGAAATTTTGAAATTAACCTATTTTATATGTAAAAATGGCAAATTTGCACATTTTCATTCACATAAGGTCTGAATAAAACAACATATGAATCAAGATTTACATGTATTTATACTAAAGTTATACAAAAATATTTAGAAGTGAGTAGTTTTTCTAGATTTGCGACTGTAATATAAATCACTTTCACGTATCAGACCACAAATATAGTCTCCCATCATGTTTTCGTTGTACGTTCCCACATCACAAAAGCAAAGTTTGAAAAGAAAAAAATAGGTCTTTCTTTCCCTACTTTAGGCAAAGCAATTGGGAAATAACACTACCATAATATACAGTGCTTATATTTGCACATGTACATAATTTTCATATTTTTTCCAGATATTCTAACAATAATTTTGAAACAGAGATATCACAATGCAGTATCTCACTCCAAAACACTGTGAACACATGTCAGAAAACAAGTAATGCGTACAGGAAAATACGTTAAGTTCTGTGTATTTGTTGTTGTCATCAGAAAACAAGTCACTTGTACAGGAAAGTACGTTAAGTTCTGTAATTTCTTGTTGTCAGGGAATAAGTAATGTGTTACAGGAAAGTACGTTAAGTTCTGTAATTTCTTGTTGTCAGGGAACAAGTAATACGTACAGGAAAGCACGTTAAGTTCTGTAATTTGTTGTTGCCAGAGAACGGCAAGTAACACGTACAGGAAAGTACGTTAAGTTCTGTAATTTGTTGTTGCCAGAGAACAAATAACACGTACAGGAAAGAATACGTTAAGTTCTTAAATTTGTTGTTGTCAGAGAACAAGTAACACGCATTACAGGAAAGTACGTTAAGTTCTGTAATTTGTTGTTGTCAGAGAACAAGTAATACATACAGGAAATTACGTTAAGTTCTGTAATTTGTTGTTGTCAGGAACAAGTACACGTACAGGAAAGTGCGTTAAGTCCTGTTTTGTTGTTGCAGAGAACAAGTAACACGCAGGAAAGTACGTTAAGTTCTGTTGTTTGTTGTTGTCAGGGAACAAGTAATACGCACAGGAAGCAACGTTAAGTTCTGTAATTTGTTGTTGTCAGGGAACAAGTGCACACGTACAGGAAAGTACGTTAAGTTCTGTAATTTGTTGTTGTCAGAGAACAAGTAATACGCGTACAGGAAAGATACGTTAACTTCTGTAATTTGTTGTTGTCAGAGAACAAATAATATACAGTACAGACGTACGTTAAGTTCTGTAATTTCTTGTTGTCAGAGAGAACAAGCAACACGCACAGGGAAAGTACGTTAAGTTCTGTCATTTGTTGTTGTCAGAAAACAAGTAACACGTACAGGAAAGGTACGTTGTAAGTTCTGTAATTTGTTGTTGTCAGGGAACAAGTAACACGTACAGGAAAGTACGTTAAGTTCTGTAATTTGTTGTTGTCAGAGAACAAGTATAATACGTACAGGAAAGTAAATTAACTTCTGTAATTTGTTGTTGTGTTCAGAACAAGTAATATGTACAGAAGATACGTTAAGTTCTGTAATTTCTTGTTGTCAGAGAACAAGTAACACGTACAGGAAAGTACGTTAAGTTCTGTCATTTGTTGTTGTCAGAAAATGAGTAACAAACATTACAAGAAAATACGTTAAGTTCTATAATTTGTTGTTGTCAGGGAACAAGTAATACATACAGGAGGAAAGTACGTTAAGTTCTGTAATTTGTTGTTGTCAGGGAACAAGCAACACGCACAGGAAAGTACGTTAAGTCTCTGTAATTTGTTGTTGTCAGAGAACAAGTAATACGTACAGGAAGAGTACGTTAACTTCTGTAATTTGTTGTTGTCGAGAGAACAAGTAATATGCACAGGAAAGCAACGTTAAGTTCTGTAATTTGTTGTTGCCAGAGAACAAGTAACACGTACACAAGAAATACGTTAAGTCCTGTAATTTGTTGTTGCCAGAACAACGTAACACGTACAGGAAAGTACGTTAAGTTCTGTAATTTGTTGTTGCCAGAGAACAAACAACAACGTACAGGAAAGTACGTTAAGTTCTGTAATTTGTTGTTGCCAGAGAACAAATAACACGCAACCTGGGGCGTTACGTTAAGTTCTGTAATGGGTATGTTGTCAGAGAACAAGCAACACATACAGGAAAGTACGTTAAGTTCTGTAATTTGTTGTTGTCAGGGAACGCAGTAATACGGCTACGGAAAGAGCTACGTTAAGTTCTATGATGTTGTTGCCAGAGAACGCTAACACGTACAGGAAAGTACGTTAAGTTCTATAATTTGTTGTTGTCAGAGAACAAGTAACACGTACAGGAAAGCGTACGTTAAGTTCAGTAATTTGTTGTTGTCAGGGGAAAAGTAATCACGTACAGGAAAGATACGTTAAGTTCTGTAATTTGTTGTTGTCAGGGAACAAGTAACACGTACAGGAAAGTACGATAAGTTCTGTAATTTGTTGTTGTCAGAGAACAAGCAATACGTACAGGAAAGTACGTTAACTTCTGTAATTTGTTGGTTGTTGTCAGAACCAGTAATATGTACAGGAAAGCACGTTAAGTTCTGTAATTTCTTGTTGTCAGAGAAGAAGCAACACGTACACGGCACAGTACGTTAAGTTCTATAATTTGTTGTTGTCAGAGAACAAGTAATACACGTACAGGAAAGTACGTTAACTTCTGTAATTTGTTGTTGTCAGAGAACAAGTAATATGTACAGGAAAGTACGTTAAGTTCTGTAATTTGTTGTTATTTGTCAGGAGAACAAAGTAACACAGTACAAGGAAAGTACGTTAACTTCTGTAATTTGTTGTTGTCAGAACAAACGTAAGCATATGTACAGGAAGCGTACGTTAAGTTCTGTAATTTCTTGTTGTCAGAGAACAAGTAACACGTACAGGAAAGCACGTTAAGTTCCTGTAATTTGTTGTTGTCAGAGAACAAGTAACACGTACAGGAAAGTACGTTAACTTCTGTAATTTGTTGTTGTCAGAGAACAAGTAATATGTACAGGGAAAGTACGTTAAGTTCTGTAATTTCTTGTTGTCAGAGAACAAGTAACACGCACAGGAAAGTACGTTAAGTTCCTCATTTGTTGTTGTCAGAAAAACAAATACGTACAGGAAAGCACGTTAAGTTCTGTAATTTGTTGTTGTCAGGGAACAAGTAACACGTACAGGAAAGTACGTTAAGTTCTGTAATTTGTTGTTGTCAGAGAACAAGTAATACGTACAGGAAAGTACGTTAACTTCTGTAATTTGTTGTTGTCAGAGAGACAAGTAATATGTACAGGAAAAGTACGTTAAGTTCTGTAATTTGTTGTTGTCAGAGAACAAGTAACACGTACAGGAAAGTACGTTAAGTTCTGTAATTTGTTGTTGTCAGGGAATCAAGTAACACGTACAGGAAAGTACGTTAAGTTCTGTAATTTGTTGTTGTCAGAGAACAAGTAACATGACATGACATGACATCTTTGTGTTTATAAAAATATTCATTTTCACTGTCCAGTGAGAAGGTGAATACCTATATTAAAAACTATATTTATATTTCGTCACTTATGTTAGTTTAATACAAGCTAATGGAAATCTATAACAGATAGTTTTATTTGTTACTCTATTTCAGGTTGTTACATAAATATGCATATCCATAGTTGAGAACTTTCCTTATTAGAAAAACAACATTCGCATAACGTATATTGTTTCTTTTTTTTCCCAGCAAAAAAAATTCATTTTTTATTTTCTTATATTTCTTTACTTGACAAACAAATATAATAAGTTCGTTAGATAAAAATAGCTCAGGTAATTCCACGATCTTCATGAAAGGTGGTGTGTGTTATATTATTTTGCAATATTTTAAACGCTATATATATATATATATATCAGGTCATCCCTTAAGTGATGTTCGATGTTTGGTTCAAAAAAAGAGAAAGGATTTCAAACGCTTTTAATGTTATTTAGTCAATAATGTATGTTACATTTTTATTAATTACTTCCTGCCAATGATTCACAAACTTCTGAATGTCACTTTTATAAAATTATTGGGGTTTAGAGGAAAAGAATGTAGAGAGGGTAGTTTTGACATCTTCATGTGTTCCAAGCTCTTTTCCATCAAGATAGTTCTGCAAACTTCGGAATCAGATGAAGCAAGATCTGGAGAACAAGGAGAGAGTGAAAGTTTTTCCCAGTCTATCTCTTCAATCTTTGAAGATGTGATCCTTGCTGTATGGGGCCGTGTATTATCCTTATGTAACACAACACCTTTACGACTGATCAAAGCAGACCTCTTTTCTTTCAGTGCAACATTTAAGCACTCTAACTGTTCACAATAGAAGTCTTATGTAATCGTTACATTGAGTGGCAGCAACTCAAAGTGGATCACACCAACAATATCCCACCAAACGCTTAACAAGACTTTCCTTGAGTGGAGATCCATTTTGGGCTGTGCTTTAGCCAGTTTACCTGCACTGAGCCATTGTTTGTGGCGTTTACCATTTTTATAATATATCGATGTTTCGTCTCTAGTCACTAACCTGTCCCAAAAATGCGAGTTACGTTCACGAGAGTGCAGAGAAGTGCAAATGTCCACTCATGCTCTAAGGTTGACTTGTGTCAAATCATGGGGGACTCATTTTCCAAGTTTTGACACCTTTCCAAACTGTTGTAGATGACGGTGAACTGTTGAATGGGTTGAATTAAGCTTCTGTGCTAGTTCTTCAACTGTTACATCACAATCTTCATCAAGTGCAGCCAGCAGCAAGTCACCATTAAACTCAACAGGGCGACCTGAACGTAGTCATCACTTAAGCTATATTCACTTGATTTGAACTCCTGAAACCACCTTCGACATTTTCTTTCATTGGGAGGTTCCTGACCATAAACACCTTGAATGTTTCGTGTAGTTTCTACTGCAGTATTCCCATTTTTAAACTCATAAAGCATTATAAGTCTAATGTGCTATTCAGACACATCCATCTTCATAATGGTTTATTTGATTAATTATCTAAAGTAGTTGGGTTAGTTTCTTTTATTTGTCTGAACATTTTATACACGTCCTACTACATATTTTAGTCATTAAAGCTTCTACAAAGACAGAAATGATGATGCACTTTCTGTATTAAATTTTCGGACATTACTTGTGGGATGACCTGATATATATATTCAAGCTTTAATTTATATTAGAGCATCTCTCTTAATCACAAAGTAACAACTTTCCTAAGCCTTTCTGTTTAATATTAAACTAAAAAAGATATGATCGACACGTCAAATTATTGGAATATATTTTGCAGAAAGAACCTACCCCTAAATATTCGTCCTCTTGGAAAGTATGTTCTAAAATGGCTCAAACATTTCCTGTAAGGAATGACTGGTCTACATGTAGTGTGACTCATAACAGTTGTATTATATATTTTATATGGTATTTCATAGATGAACAAATAAAATAAAATAAGAATTTTCTAAAATAAGCTTTTCTTTAATAGTAAGTTATAAATACTTTAGAGAAATAAGTTGAAATGACAAACAAAGTACCTACAGAC